>NW_007090818.1:0-855 GCF_000164805.1 Carlito syrichta
AAATAGCTAGCTAAATATTTAATTCACATAGTTATGTTTGCTCACTAATTAGTTAAGTCTACCAGTTAAGACAGCTAGCTAAGTCACTTTCCTAATATTGTCAACTGGTTAAGACAGCTAGCTAGCTAACAGAATAAGTTAGCAGATTGAATCAGGCAGTTAGCTAGCTAGTTAATTAACGTATTAAGTCAGCTGGTTGAGTCAGCTAGCTAGCAAGTTAGGAAACGAGTTGAGTCAGCTGGTTGAGTAGGCTAGCTAGCTAGTTAGCTAACGAGTTAAGTCAGCTGGATGAGTCAGCTAACTACCTAAATAGCTAATGATTTAAGCCAGCTTGTTATGTCAGCTAGCTAGCTCATTAGCTAATGAGTTAAGTAAGATAATTAAGTCACCTATCTAGCACATTATATAATGAATAAGCTAACTAATTAGCTAGCTGGTTAAGTCAGCTAGCTAGCTATGCAGCTAACTATTTAAGTCAGTTGGCCAGCTAGGTAGCTAGCTTGTTAGCTAACTATTTAAGTCAGCTGACTAGCTAGGTAGCTAGCTAGTTAAGTCAGCTAGCTAGCCAGCTGTCTAGCTAGGCAGTGATCTAGTTAAGTCAGTTGGTTTACCAGCTAAGTTTCTGGTTAATTCAGCTAGATTAGAGAACTGGCAAGTCAACTGACAAGGGAGGTAGCTAGCTAGTTAATCAGCTAGATAGCTTCCTGGCTAGCTAGTGATGTCAGTGAATTAAGTCAACTGGCTAGCCAACTGTCTAGCTGGTTTTCAGTTAGTTTAGCCAGCTGGCTAGATAGATAGCTAGCTGGATAAGTCAGCATGCAAGCCAGCAGGTTAGCAGTTCAAGTCAGCTAGTTA
>NW_007090819.1:0-330 GCF_000164805.1 Carlito syrichta
CCATTGTGTATATGTACCACATTTTTTTAATCCAGTCCAGCTATGATGGGCAACACGGTTGGTTCCATGTTTTTGCTATTGTGAATAGAGCTGCAACAAACATACATGAGCAGGTGTCTTTTTTGTAGAATGAGTTCAGTTCCTCTGGGTATATTCCCAATAGGGGAATTTCTGGGTCAAATGGAAGGTCAATTTCTAGTTCTTTCAGAAATCGCCACTGTCTTCCAAAAAGGTTGTACTAGTTTGCATTCCCACCAGCAGTGTAGAAGCGTTCCTTTTTCTCCACATCCTCTCCAGCATCTGTTGTTTGTTTTATTAATGATGGCCATT
>NW_007090820.1:0-358 GCF_000164805.1 Carlito syrichta
TACACTGTTGGTGGAAGTGTAAACTAGTGCAACCTCTGTGGAAAGCAGTGTGGTGATTCCTAAAAGCTCTAAATATCAGCCTCCCATATGACCCCGCAATCCCCCTACTGGGAATATATCCTGAAGAACTCAAATCACTCTATAAAAAAGATACCTGCACACGTATGTTTATCATAGCATTGTTCACAATACAAGAACCTGGAAGCAACCATGTTGCCCATCAAAAGAAGATTGGATTCAAAAAATGTGGTATATATACATGATGGAATACTATGCAGCCATAAAAAAGGACAAAATCATGACTTTTGCAGCAACCTGGATGGAACTAGAGTCTATAATACTGAGTGACCTCTCACTG
>NW_007090821.1:0-700 GCF_000164805.1 Carlito syrichta
GCGAGCCTGCGGTGGCCGGGAGCGGCCACTGCACTCCAGTCTGGGCGACTGAGTGAGACTCCAACTCAAAAAAAAAAAAAAAAATCTAAATACATATTGACAGTATGAAATAATGTTTTTCATAGTTATAAAATACATGCAATTTATAAGAAGGGGATAAAGGAAGAGTTCTTAGGCCCTCGTAGGGTCTGGAAAGAATAAAGTCATTGATAAACTGTATACTTTGAAAGGGAGTCATGTGGTAATAATTCTAAATGTTGTGTCTAAAAGAATTTTGAAAAATGTTTTTTCATTTATTTTACTTTTTAGAGACAGGATCTTGCTCTGTTGCCAGGTTTGAGTGCAGTGGCATTATCTTGGTTCGCTACAGCCTTGAATTTCTGTTCTCAAGTAATCCTCCTGCCTTAGCCTCCCAAGCAAGTGAACTATAGGCACATGCCAATTTTATGGAATTAAAATTAGTCATCACACTGGGCTAATTTTTTTCTTTTCTTTTTTTTCTTTTTGAGTCGGGGTCTCACTTGACTGCAGTGCAGTGACACAATCACAGCTCACCGCAGCCTCCAACTCCTGGGATAAAGTAATCCTCCCTACTCGGCCTCCAGAGAGGCTGGAGCTACAAGTGTATCCGGCTAATTTTTTGATTTCTTTTTTTTTTTTTTGAGTTGGAGTCTCACTCTGTCGCTCAGACTGGAGTGCA
>NW_007090822.1:0-319 GCF_000164805.1 Carlito syrichta
CTTAACTGGCTGTCTTAACTAGCTGGTCTGCTTTCTAGCCCATTGAATTAAATAACTTGCCTCATAGCTATCCACCTGGCTATCCGACTGAATTAACTAGGTGACTTACTTGCTAGCCAGCTGTCTAGCCAGCTGACTTAACTAGCAAGCTACATAGCTAAGCAGCTGCCTTCTCAGCTGACTTATCTTGGTGACTTATCTATCCAGCTGACTAGACAGCTGACAACTACCTAGCTACCTAGATTGCAAGATGGCAAACAACTGCCTTAACTAGCTGACTTAACTAGCTAGCAAAGTGGCTAGCCATCTGAATTAATTC
>NW_007090823.1:0-315 GCF_000164805.1 Carlito syrichta
TGAATTAATTGCCTAGCTACCTAGCTAGCCAGCAGCCTAACCAGCTGATTTAACTAGCTGACTAGCCAGCTGACTAGCCAGCAAACTTAATTAGCTTTCTACCTAGCTAGACAGCTGGATAGCCAGTTGACTTATCTAGCTCACATAGATAGCCTAAAGTCTAGCCAACTGACTTAAGTAGCTACCTACCTACATAGCCTGCTGGCTTGTCAGTTGAGTTAACTACTTAACTCCTATCTAAACTGCTGACCAGCAAACTAACTTAACTATTTGATTAAACTAGCTAGCCAGCTGGCTAGCAAGTTGATTTAACTA
>NW_007090824.1:0-311 GCF_000164805.1 Carlito syrichta
ATCCTAACAAGTCTACTCTAAAAATCAAATAGTAGCTGTCACACTCTTGAACAAGGAAATGCATGGCTGCCAAGATGGCGGCCATGGGCTGAAGCAGAGCGTTTTGGTAATTAACAAAACAAAAGAAAACGTTCTGCTTGGCTAGGGGCAGGGTGACAAAACTTATCATGATAATTTAACTTCTAATCTTAGCCCTAGGGGGAACAGCTTTCCAAAACTGACTAACCAGTCTACCAGGAAATAGAAGTTTTAAAATATCTAGAAAGAAGTAAAACTTAGAAAGACAGAGAAAAATTATTCTGCTATGCACT
>NW_007090825.1:0-679 GCF_000164805.1 Carlito syrichta
TTCCTAGTTTCTTCTTGTGTCTCCTCAATTCTTTTTAATCTCTCTATTAATGTCTTGATATCTAGGTTTGTAGTTTGAGACCTTTCATTCTGGGGGCTCTTCATTGTTTGCATTCCGAAGTCAGTTTTCACAGTGTCTGCCCTCTCAGGGATCTGGGAGAGTCCCATACTCTTCTTTTGGTTTTTCTTCATTTGTGTAGATTTTTCTCTCTCTCCCCCTTTCCCTCCCCTTCTTTAATTCTGTTTTTGAGGGAAGGTGGGTTGCTCTTGTTTCACTTCTGCAATATCCTGCTCTTCCTTATGAGGGTCTTCTGGCTTTGTTCACTTTTGAGGTTGGAGTGTGGGCTGCAGACTGTACTTTTTGCAGTTTTGAGGTTTAATTGAGGGGGAAGCTGTGGTTCAGAATGTATATGCTGATTCTAGCATCCACGAACAGGTGTATGAGCACATTGGAACCGATTTCCCTCTGCCTTACAATCTGTCCATGCAGCAGTATGTAGGCTTGGTCCCTAGATTAGAAAGGGGGTATAAAAGAGGAAAATAATGGAGGAGGGGGGTCAATCGGAAGTTAGAAAGAGAGAAAAGCGATAGGGAAAACAGACATACATACCAACTATCAGGTGAGAAAGAGACACAAGGCCGGAGAGAAGTGAAAAAAGACACGTAAGAAAGATTCCCTA
>NW_007090826.1:0-304 GCF_000164805.1 Carlito syrichta
TTTTTTTTTTTTAATTAGTGGGGTATGGTGGTACGGGCCTGTAATTCCAGCTACTTAGAAGGCTGAGGCAGAAGGGTCACCTGAACCCAGTGGGTCGAGGCTACAGTGACCATAAGCATGCCACTGCACTCCAGTCTGGGTGACAGAGTGAGTCTACAACTCAAAAATAAAAAAGCTGGGCGCAGTGGCTCACGCCTATAATCCCAGCACTTTGGGCAGCTGAGGTGAGAGGATTGCCTGAGCTCATGGGTTCGAGACCAGCCTGGGCAACTTAGCGAGACCTCATCTCTACAATAAATCAAAA
>NW_007090827.1:0-334 GCF_000164805.1 Carlito syrichta
CCCTTTCTCCAGAGTACTGCTTGGAAACCCTGATACTTGTTTTGCCATTAGAAAGATGTCATCTAGATATTGTGACGGAGGAACCGTGTGAAAGAGATTTCTTATTTCTCCTTAGCTAGAGATCGTGTAGATTATGTATATGAGGACTGCTATTACCTATGTTTCAGCTTCTACACCCTGACACTTGTTTAGCTGACAGCAGATGACCTGTTGATTTTTAGGACTGAGGACTGCTATAGCCCTGATTCTTTTTCTTACTTGGCAAGGTGCTGGTTATTTCCTGTATATTAGGACTCTCATTAGATACATCCTGATTCGAAACTCTGATTCTTTT
>NW_007090828.1:0-325 GCF_000164805.1 Carlito syrichta
TCATTCTTCTCAGATCTGGAAACGACAATACAGAAATTCATATGGAAACATAAATGACCACAAATAGCCAAAACAATCCTTAGCAAGAGAAACAAAGCAGGGGGTATCACACTTCCAGACTTCAAACTCTAGTATAAAGCTACAGTAATCAAAACAGCTTGGTATTGGTATAAAAACAGGCACATAGACCAATGGAACAGGATAGCGTTTCCGGAAGCAAAGCCTCAATTTTTCAGCCAACTCATCTTTGACAAAGCCTCCAATGAAAACTACTGGGGAGAGGAAAACCTATTCAGTAAATGGTGCTGGGAAAACTGGCTGACCA
>NW_007090829.1:0-321 GCF_000164805.1 Carlito syrichta
TCTCTTGATGGTTTCTTTGGCTTTGCAGAAGCTTGTCAGTTTAATAAGGTCCCACTTGTCTATCTTATCTCTTATGGCCTGTGCTTTTTGGGTTTTGTTCAGGAATTGGATGCCAGTTCCAATTTCCATAAGAGTGTGTCCTCCATTTTCTAAGGTTCTTATGATTTGAGGTTTTACATTTAAGTCTCTGATCCATTTGGAGTTAATTTTTGTGTATGGGGATAGATAGAGATCTTGTTTGAATCTTCTGCATGTGGTCAATCAGTTTTCCCAGCACCATTTACTGAATAGGTTCTGCTCTCCCCAGTGGTAGGTGGTGGA
>NW_007090830.1:0-399 GCF_000164805.1 Carlito syrichta
GAAGTTTCTTTTTCTTTTCTTTTTTTCGTAGCCATGTGTTAGCCACTTTAATAGAAAAGGTGATCCAAATTCAATTACAAGAGTTCAAAACAAGCATAGAAATGAGTTTTATTTTTATTACAAGCTTTAAAATCTGGGGCTCTTTCTTTTTTTTAAAAAAAAGATTATCCACTAATTTCAGCCCCAGGGTTTTTCACAACCAAACTAAAATTACTACATGGGAGCATGAATACAACAAACACTTAAGTTTGCAAACCCAAACCACAAAACCATAAAGTTTATAATCACATAAGGGACCTAGTCAAAGAGCAACTGATGCCTGTGACGTCTGAAGAAACCTCCTTCTGTGAAGGCAGCAAGAAATATGCAAGCAATTCAGCTTCAAGAAATTTGCATAGA
>NW_007090831.1:0-316 GCF_000164805.1 Carlito syrichta
CACTCGAAGATGCTGAGACTGGAAGATGACCAGAGCCTGGGTGCTCGAGACCAGGCTGGACACCATAGCAAGCCCTGAGTTCAAACCCAAGCAAAATCCAGAAAACCTTAAATGAGGGCAGGCTCAGTAGGAATATAGTTTCCAGCCCAGAGTACAAGACAAGGCAGGAAAACCAGGATGTCAACTAAATGGAAAGTCTGTAATCGCAGCAGTTTGGGAGTTCAAGACCGAGACAATGGCCCAAGTTGCACCCAACTTGAGAGCAGTTTGGGTAACCTAGTGAGGAAAGAAAGAAAGAAAGAAAGAAAGAAAGAAA
>NW_007090832.1:0-309 GCF_000164805.1 Carlito syrichta
AATGTGGAAGTACAAACTCTTATATACCAATACTCATAAGCCCAAAGGGTCAGAAGGGCCCTGGAATCCAAGTTTGCTGGATCCCCTTTAATAATACGTCCTAAATATTTGGGAAGACCTAATCCCAAGTTAGGAATATCAATACAAAATTCCATTAGTAGTTTATGGATTAGGAGGTAAACCTGAAGTCAGATATTACACGAAAAATGGCGACATAATTCCTTGGGTTGTGAAATCTGGCCTTACACTCTCCTGCAAAAAAAGCTGAGCAGATGGCCAGATTCTCTGTTACAACTAAGAAGAGGAGCA
>NW_007090833.1:0-831 GCF_000164805.1 Carlito syrichta
CCCTTTTTTTTTTTTTTTTTTTTTTTTTTTTTGTCTTTCTTTTAGTTTGGGGGTTGGTTCATGTGTATTTTATTCTTTCCCTGTACTCTTGTGAAGAATGTTGTTCTTTTTTCCTTTCTTCTGTGTTTAGTACTTGCTTAAGTATTTCATGTAGAGGTGGTTTGGTGGTAGCATAAGTTCTTAGGGATTGGATATCTGGGAAAGATTTTAATTCTCTCACTGATGAAGCTTAGCTTTGCCGGGTAGGTTATTCTTGGTTGAAATTGTTTATCTTTTAGGACTTTGAAGTTAGGGATCCAAGCTCTCCTAGCCTGCAGGTTTCTGTAGATAAATCTGCTGTTATTCTAATTGGTCTTCCATGGTAGGTGATTTGGCCTTTTTCTCTGCTGCCTTTAGGATTTTTTCTTTTATGCCTACTTTGTTTAGGCAAATTATTATATGTCTAGGAGTTGATCTTCTCATTTGTTGTCTTGCAGGGGTTCTCTGAATCTCTTGTTTTTGAATTTTTGCATCACTGATTAGATAAGGGAAGTTTTCTTGAATGAACTCATGGAAAGTTTGTTCCAGTGTGGTCTCTGTCTCTCTTTCTGCCTCAGGAAGGCCAATTACTCTTAGGTTCAGTCTCTTGAAGTAATTGCTCATCTCTTGAAGGTTTTGTTGTGCCTTTTTGCGCTTATTTTCTGTGTTTTTAAGAGTTTGGGTTAGTTCTATATTTTGGGCCTCAAGCTCTGAGATTCTTTCTTCTGCTTGGGTAATTCTGCTTTCCATGCCTATTAGTTTGTTATTTATTTCATTCACAGTATTCTTTATTACTGTTATCTCAGATATCAG
>NW_007090834.1:0-352 GCF_000164805.1 Carlito syrichta
GGAGACGAGAGGATTGCCTGAGCCCAGGGATTTGAGACCAGCCTGGGCAACTTGGCGAGACCTTGTCTCTACAATAAATAAAAAAATGAGCGAGACATGGTGGTGTGTGCCTGTAGTTCTGGCTACTTGGAAGGCTGAGGCGGAAGGATTGCCTGAGCCTAGCAGGTCGAGGCTGCGGTGGCCGGGAGTGTGCCCCTGCACTCCAACCTGGGCCACAGAGTGAGACTCTGAGTCAAGAAAAGAAAACAAAAAAATTGTTGCAAAACACAAACACACACACACACACAACATGACATTCACCATTTCAACCATTTTTTTTTTTTTGAGTTGGAGTCTCACTCTATCGCCCAGA
>NW_007090835.1:0-424 GCF_000164805.1 Carlito syrichta
ACCCCCTCCAGCCTCCCCCATCCGCCCTCACCCTTGCAAGCTGCCTCTCCCTGCGGTCTCAGATTCCCCCTCGCAACACAGCCACGCTCACCCGGGAACTCAACCCCGGAACTTCCGCAAGCAACAAGTCCGTCGCTGCGTCCCTTGCTAACGGGGAAATGCCCTCCAGGAAGGGCACGGCCCGGGATAGACCCAGAACCCCCCACGCCGCCTCAGCGGCCACCCTCAGTCCAAACTCGGTGGCAGACCCACAGGAGCCCAGCGCTCACGGGCCCCTGACCGCCATGGGACCCAGAACACCACGACCCGCCACCGCCTCTGGGCCTTGGCACCTGCTGTTCCCGTGGGAATGCTGTTCCCCGCGCCCTCACGTGCTCTCACTCGCATCTCCCCGCGGCCTCCCCTCCCCAGAGAGGCCTCGCCA
>NW_007090836.1:0-392 GCF_000164805.1 Carlito syrichta
GAAGATATATGGGCAGACAACAGACACATGAAAAAGTGCTCAGCCTCACTCATCATCAGAAAAATGTAAATCAAAAACTGCACTGAGATACCTCCTAACCCCTGTAAGAATGGCCATCATTAAGAAAACAAACAGCAACAGATGCTGGCAAGGATGTGGAGAAAAAGGAATGCTTCTACACTGCTGGTGGGAATGCAAACTGGTGCAGCTTCTTTGGAAGACAGTGTGATGATTCCTGAAATAACTAGAAATTGACCTTCCATATGACCCAGCAATTTCCCTATTGGGAATATACCCAGATGAACTCAAATCAGTCTACCAAAAAGATACCTGCACACATATGTTTTTGCAGCTCTATTCACAATAGCAAAAACATGGAACCAACCATGTTG
>NW_007090837.1:0-429 GCF_000164805.1 Carlito syrichta
CCACTGCACTCCAGTCTGGGTGACTGAGTGAGACTCTAACTCAAAACAAAAAAAAAAAAATTGGGCGAGGTCATCCTATCTGCCTTAAGCAGGACCAAGATGCCCGGCCCCCTAAGTAGGACCAGACTGCCCGCCCCCTAAGCAGAACCGGGATGCCCCGCCCCCTAGTCCAGGGGCTGACCTGGCTTTCAGGCACGACCAGGATGCCCCGCCCCTCAGGGACACCGTTGCTAATAAAAAGACAC
This sequence comes from Carlito syrichta, assembly GCF_000164805.1. NCBI lineage: Eukaryota > Metazoa > Chordata > Mammalia > Primates > Tarsiidae > Carlito > Carlito syrichta. Next base: position 246 of record NW_007090837.1, read on the forward strand.
CTCCCCTGAGCCCTGTAGGGACCGGGCCTGGCCAGACTGTGAAAGTCCTGAAGCTTCGCCAGGGAGCACCCCCAGCAACGCGGTCCTGCAGGCGTGCCCTGGAGTCCGCTGGCGGGGGTGGGGGGCACGCCGCCCCGCCCTCTCCGGCCGGCTCCAGCCCTGCGCGCTCGCCCCCTCCCCGACG
>NW_007090838.1:0-305 GCF_000164805.1 Carlito syrichta
ACCTCAAACTATAAGAATCTTAGAAAATGCAGGAGAAACCCTTATGGAAATTGGAACTGGTAACCAATTCCTGATCAAAACCCTAAGTGCCCATACCACAAGAAATAAGATATACAAGTGGAACCTCATCAAACTGACGAGCTTCTGTAAAGCCAAAGAAACCATCAAGAGAGCAGGGAGACAGTCCACAGAATGGGAAATAATATTTTCCAACTGTATATCTGACAAAGGTCTATCATCTAGGGTCTACAAGGAACTCAAATGTGCTGAAAGGAAAAAAACAAACAGCCCCATTAAAAAGTGGG
>NW_007090839.1:0-302 GCF_000164805.1 Carlito syrichta
ACCTCTGTGGAAAGCAGTGTGGCGATTCCTAAAAACTCTAAATATTGACCTCCCATATGACCCCACAATCCCCCTACTGGGAATATACCCGGAAGAACTCAGATCATTCTATAAAAAAGATACCTGCACAAGTATGTTTATCACAGTGTTGTTCACAATAGCAAGAACTAACCGTGCTGCCCATCAAAAGAGGAGTGGATTTTTTAAATGTGGTACATATACACGATGGAATACTACACAGTCATAAAAAAGAATAAAATCATGAATTTCACAACAACCTGGATGGAACTAGAGTCTATAAT
>NW_007090840.1:0-318 GCF_000164805.1 Carlito syrichta
TTGGCAAAGTCTCAGGATACAATATAAATGTACAAAAGACAATTGCATTTCTCTACACCAATAATAAACAAACAGAAACCCAAATAAAGAACACAATTCCATTCACAATAGCCAAAAAAAATGAAATACCTTGGCATCTTCCTAACCAGAGACGTAAAAGACATTTAAAATGAAAATTACAAAACATTGCTCAAAGAAATCAAAGATGACACAATCAAGTGAAAAAATATCCCATGCTCATGGATTGGAAGAATCAATATTTGAAGATGTCCATCTTACCTAAGGCAATCTACAAATTCAATGCAATACCCATTAAAT
>NW_007090841.1:0-313 GCF_000164805.1 Carlito syrichta
CCCTCTGGCCTCACCCCGGGCCCGTCCGCTCTGGCGCTGCTGAAGCCAAAACCCCAGCAGGCGCCCGGGCAGATGGCCCGTCCGGGCCCGAGCGGGGCCCAGCCTCCCAGCCCCTCCCGGGCGGGCCCTCCTGGACCCGGTTCCCGGCCAGCTTGGCTGTCACCGGCCCGGGCAGGTCCGCCCGCAATCCCCTCAGCCCCTAGCTCCTCCCCTGCCAGCCCCCTCCCCACGGCGTGAGCCTGGGAACGCGCCGGCTTGGAGGGCAGGCGCCAGGCGCTCTGAAGGGCAGGGTCGCGTCCTGCGCCGTGTGCAG
>NW_007090842.1:0-349 GCF_000164805.1 Carlito syrichta
TCTTCTGTTATGGGTCTTCCAGTAACTAGATCTCCTTTATGATGTGTACCATTGTGACTGACCCTTCTCTCTGATGGATTCCCACAGTGAATGACCCTGTTCTGTGGTGTGTGCCCCCAAGACTTTCCTCCTTCCTCTGTGATGGGTGCCCTGGTGATGGGCCATCTTCAATGGTGATTTTCCCAGTGACTAGACCTTCTCCAAAATTGTTGACCATGTGAATCTTTTTATCAGTTGTGGTTGGTTCACTGACTGGCCTTCCAATATTATTGATGAAACAGAGATTGGTCTCCTCCATATTGCTACAGCAGTGATTGGGTCTTCTATATTATGTGTGACCCAGTGACTA
>NW_007090843.1:0-309 GCF_000164805.1 Carlito syrichta
CCAGCTGACTTAACTCACTGACTTAACTAGCTAGCAAGATGACTTAACTGGTTGACTTAACCAGGTAGCTACGAAGCAACTCAGCTGGTTTAACTAGCTGACCTAACTAGCTACCTAGCTGACATAATTAGCTGTCTTATGTAGCTTGCTTCCTAGCTAGCCAGCTGACTTAGTTGAACTAATTAGCTAGCCAGATGGCTACCCACCTTACTTAATTAGCTTTTATGCTAGATAACCCACTGGATAGCCAACTAACTTAATGAGTCAACCTAACTAGCTAGGCAACTGGTTGCCAGCTGACTTAACCAG
>NW_007090844.1:0-332 GCF_000164805.1 Carlito syrichta
CAGCCTCGACCTGCTGGGCTCCGGGGATCCTTCCACCTCAGCCTTCCAAGTAGCTAGAACTACAGGCGCGCGCTACCACGGCCGGCTAAGTTTTTGATTTATTGTAGAGATGAGGTCTTGCCAAGTTGCCCAGGCGGGTCTCAAACCAGTGGGCTCAGGCAATTCACTCACCTCAGACTCCCAAGGCGGGGGATTACAGGCTGAGCCACTGAGCCCGGCTAGGACTTTCGTTTTTTGTTTTTGTTTTTGTTTTGAGTTGGAGCCTCACTCCATCGCCCAGACTGGAGTGCAGTGGCCGCTCCCGGCCACCCCAGCCTCGACCCGCTGGGCTC
>NW_007090845.1:0-376 GCF_000164805.1 Carlito syrichta
TGCCTGAGCCCGCGGGTTCGAGACCCGCCTGGGCAACTTGGTGAGACCTGATCTCTACAATAAATCAAAATTGGCAGGGCGTAGTAGCGCGCGCCTGTAGTTCCAGCTACTTGGAAGGCTGAGGCGGAAGGATCGCCGGAGCCCAGCAGGTCGAGGCTGCGGTGGCCGGGAGAGGCCACTGCACTCCAGTCTGGGTGACAAAGTGAGACTCCAACTCAAAAAAAAAAGGGACAATGGGTGAATATTTTAATTCAAGGAGAAATAACCATGGAAAGAATATGTAAGCAACACAATCAAGTGCTGTGGTTTTCTTTTCTTTTTTTTTTTTTTTTTTGAGTTGGAGTCTCACTCTGTAGAGATGAGGTCTCGCTGCCCA
>NW_007090846.1:0-1005 GCF_000164805.1 Carlito syrichta
CGGTACTGTGATTAGTCTTTGTCTTTTGGGGAGCCCAGGCCCTTGGGCTGTGACCTTCACCTGCTTCTCAGGTCCACCCCCAACCTCTGCCCCTTAGGAGAAACAGACGACAAGAGGTGGCTGGATTGCCTGAGCCTGCGGGTTCGAGACCCACCTGGGCAACTTGGCGAGACCTCATCTCTACAATAAATAAATTTTAAAAAGCCAGGCGTGGTAGCGTGCGCCTGTAGGGCCAGCTACTTGGAAGGCTGAGGCAGAAGGATCACCGGCGCCCAGCAGGCCAGGCTGCGGTGGCCGGGAGCAGCCACTGCACTCCAGTCTGGGCAACTGAGACTCCAACTCAAAAAAAAAAAAAGAGATGGTTAGATCAGGCACTTCCCTGTCTTCAGGCCAGTTAGGCTTTGATAAAATTCCAGAAGTTCAATCCCTGGTAAAAAATTGTTTCTTGTCAGTACAGGTCTTGTTAAGAACAAGAGCCCTGATGAGTTTTAAAATTTCTTTTTTCCCGCTCTGCCTGCCAGAGACTAGAGGGGTTTTCTGCAATATTCACTGTGAAGACCTGGAAGAGTTCCCAGAGCTCAAAAGTGCAAAAGTGTGTGAGGCCCCTCTGGCTGGTTCCCTTGGAGTGTTTAAAGTCTCAGAGTTGCCCACAGGGAGCCTCCAGCAATAAACTCAGTTTTTCCCACCCTGGCCACCCAGGCACTAGCCCCCGAAGAGGTCTCTGATAGTGGGTTTCTGCTCAGGCAAGTATTAAATCTGTATATGTGTATAATTTCAGGGACTCTAGTTTTCCCTGTGATCTGACTTAGAGCTGGATCTAAGAAGAATCCATTTTTCATTTTGTTGAGATTTTAACTTGTTAGAATAAAGTGGCACTTCTACACTTCTTATATGCTGGAGCAAAAATGCAAGTCTAGGGTATATTTTTATTTAAAAATATATGCGATGTTTGTGATATTTTTATTCATCTTTTTAAAAAGTGGAAACAAAAATAGTATTTATTGA
>NW_007090847.1:0-322 GCF_000164805.1 Carlito syrichta
TTTTTGAAGCATAAAGTAGGGAAATGAAATCCTCATATACAGGGAAATGCACTGACATTTCCTACGAAAATATAAGGAATGTGGGTGACATGTTTTCTCAATCTCCAAAAAAGTATATGGCGTCTTCCTAAGATGTAAACAAGAATGAAACTTTTGAGGCATGTATTTGTGAACAGGAGTACTCATATACAGGCAACTGCACGGCTGTTGCTAAAAATAAGAAATCTGGGTTATACGTGTCCTCAATTCTGAAAATCTACAGGGTATCTTGCTGACGGCTAAAGAAGTATCAGGGATTCGAGGCATGAATGTGGGTAATAGC
>NW_007090848.1:0-337 GCF_000164805.1 Carlito syrichta
CTCTGGGCGGCTGCTGTGGGCACCCGGCTCCCCCTCCCCTCCGCTCGCCTGCCCAGAGCCACCTCTGCCCCTTGTGGAATCTGCCAGGTGGGAGGAAGCAGGGGCCCAGCTAGGCCAGCCCCTGCCGCCCAGGCCCTGCTGTCCACACAGGGCTGCCTCAGGTCCCTGGGGGCGGCGGGGGGGGCTGTGACGGGCAGAGGGCCTGGAGAACCCGCCCTCCCCCCAGGCCCTGGCCCCAAGCCGTCCTTTCAGTTTCCAAGGCTCCTGGCTGGCCGGCCTGGCGGGGTGGGGGATCCCAGGCCCGGGGGGGCACAGAACCAGGGGGGGGGAGCCGTCT
>NW_007090849.1:0-301 GCF_000164805.1 Carlito syrichta
GAGAGGATGTGGAGAAAAAGGAACACTTCTACACTGTTGGTGGGAGTGCAAACTAGTACAGCCTCTGTGGAAAGCAGTGTGGCGATTCCTAAAAGTTCTAAAAATTAACCTTCCATATGACCCCACAATCCACCTACTGGGAAGAACTCAAATCACTCTATGAAGAAGATACCTGCACACATATGTTTATCACAGCATTGTTCACAATAGCAAGATCATGGAATCAACCGTGCTGCCCTTGAAAAGAGGACTGGATTTAAAAAATGTGGTACATATGCACAATGGAATATTATGCAGCCAC
>NW_007090850.1:0-374 GCF_000164805.1 Carlito syrichta
CTCACAGAAACAAAGATCTGAGTATCACATATTCTCACTCATATAGTGGACTTTGAACATTCAACATACTATTATAAGAAAATGACTGACAGTGGTGGGAAACTATGGGAGGATAGGGGAATGGAGATGGGATTAACGGTAGTAAATATCTGGGGATGGGGAGACACCTCTTATCAACCAGGGTGCCTGAACAAAGCATATTTGTATACCTAACCCCTAATTGTACCCCACAATATCATAATAAAAAATATTGATTATAAAAAAACGTGGTACATATACATGATGGAATACTATGCAGCCATGAAAAACAAAAGCATGAATTTTGCAGCAACCTGGATGGAACTAGAGTTTATAATACTGAGTGATCTCTCACA
>NW_007090851.1:0-319 GCF_000164805.1 Carlito syrichta
CTGCGGAGAGAATGCGAGGGCTGCGGGCTGGGCCGCCGGCACGAGGGAGGGGCCGGGGCTGAACCGGATTCCAGGGAGCACGGAGCCCCGGCCCCGGGGCTGGAGGGAGGACGCGCTGGGGGCCTGGACTCTGGCCCCAGGGAGGAAAGGGCCGGGAGCCGGGCCTGGCGGTGCCCTCCGTCGGGCCCGACTTCGCAAGGGGCGTCACCTCGATCCTCAGCTCCTTCCTCTGGCGCTGCAGCTCCTTCACGCGCTGTTCCATCAGGGCCACGCGCGTCAGCGCCTCCAGCTGCTGTCCTCGCAGCCGCCGCGCCGCCCC
>NW_007090852.1:0-347 GCF_000164805.1 Carlito syrichta
CTTTTGTGTTTCTGATTGTGCTTATTTGGGTTTTTTCTTTCTTTTTCTTTGTCAGTCTAGTTAGGGGAGCATCGATCTTGTTTATCCTTTCAAAGAACCACCTTTTTGTTTCATTGATTTTTGGCATTGTCTTTTTGTCTTCTATGTCCTGGATTTGGGCTTTTACTTTGGTGATCTGAATTCTTCTGCTGAAATTAGGGTTTTTGTGATCTTACTTTTCCAGCTTCTTTAGGTGGCTTGTTAGGCTATTAATTTGTGCTCCTTTCTATTTCTTCATGTGTGTTTGTAGGGATATAAATTCCCTTCTTACTACAGCTTTTAAGGCGTCCCAGAGATTTTGGTAAGAT
>NW_007090853.1:0-309 GCF_000164805.1 Carlito syrichta
AGAGATGAGGTCTCGCCAAGTTGCCCAGTTGGGTCTCGAACCCACGGGCTCAGGCAATCCACTCACCTCAGCCTCCCAAGGTGCGGGATTACAGGCTAAGCTACCGAGCCCGGCTATTCAATATGTTTTTATTATGATATTGTGGGGTACAGTTAAGGGTTAGGTATACAAATATGCTTTGTTCAGAAGAGGTGTCTCCCTGTCCCCAGACAGATACCAAATAATATTTTTACCTGTTAAGAGATGGAGGGAAGCTGGACTCGGTGGCTCAGCCTATAATCCCGTGCCTTTGGGAGGCTGAGGTGAGTG
>NW_007090854.1:0-444 GCF_000164805.1 Carlito syrichta
AACAGCCCCATTAAAAAGTGGGTAAAAGACATGAATAGACACTTCTCAAAAGAAGAGATACAGGCAGCCAACAGACACATGAAAAAGTACTCAGCTTCACTCTTCATCAGAGAAATGCAAATCAAAACCACATTGAGATACCACCTAACCCCATTAAGAGTGACCATCATTAATAAAACAAACAACAACAGATGCTGGTGAGGATGTGGAGAAAAAGGAACGCTTCTACATTGCTGGTGGGAATGCAAACTAGTGCAACCGCTTTGGAAGACAATGTGGCGATTTCTAAAAGACCTGAAAATTGACCTTCCATATGACCCAAAAATTCCCCTGTTGGGAATATACCTGGAGGAACTCAAATCATTCTACAAAAAAGATATCTGCACATGTATGTTTGTTGCAGCTCTATTCACAATAGCAAAAATATGGAGCCAACCATGCTGC
>NW_007090855.1:0-306 GCF_000164805.1 Carlito syrichta
AGCGGCCACTGCACTGCAGTCTGGGCGACAGAGTGAGACTCCAACTCAAAAAAAAGAAAAAAGAAAAAAGAAAATGAACAGGAGAGTATAGCAAAAATAAATCATTTTGAAGAAAATAATGAGAACAAATATTAAATCCTATAATGAGTACTAACACATTTGTCTGTCATCTACATAGTTACCAAATTAATTAGCTTCCTATCTATACCTATCATCTTCCTATCTATCTATCTATCTATCTATCTATCTATCTATCTATCTATCTATCTATCTATCATCTATCTCTTGTCTTTGATCTGCCTTTCA
>NW_007090856.1:0-406 GCF_000164805.1 Carlito syrichta
GACGCGACGTCCGCGCGGCCGCGTCCCCGCACCTGCCGGGGCTTCGCCTCCGCCCCGCTCCACTCCCAGAAACTCAGATGCTTCCCACCGCGGAGCAAGACCCGAGTGGAAGCGGGCGAGCGCGAGACGCGCCGACCTCGCCCGACCGCGGGGCCGGAAAAGTTAGAGGCGGCGCGCGCCCGAGCGGAAGCCAGACGCCCCGAGGTCCCGGACGCTTCGGCACGGGGACGTGCCCCGGGGGAGCCGCGGGCCCCGGGACGGAGGGCAAGGACAGCGCGCGCGGCGGGCACCTACTGGCTGTGGTAGCCGAGGGGGTCGGGGATGCAGAGCTCGGACGCGTCCATCAGTCCCGGTCTCGCATTCCCAGTCGGCGGAGGACGGCGGCGGGAGTCACGCGGAGGAGCGG
>NW_007090857.1:0-431 GCF_000164805.1 Carlito syrichta
CTTGCATGTTTCAAGTCCTTGATGGTGGCATAATGGACCTCACTTCACAGATGAGAGAACCAGTGTGGGCACCCTCCCAGCTGCTGACTGTGTCTGTTCCAACTAGGAAGGTGACTACAGGATGGGCTCAGGGTCTCACTGAATTCACTGTGATATGGACCTGAGCAAAACTCCACATATCACTTGAACTCCATAAGCCCGCATTCTGATAGGGGCCAGAGTGACCTTTTGAGTTTCCTGGGGGTGATGTCGGTTCAAAGCCAGTGTCTGGTAGTCCATCAAAGGGCTGATCATTCTTTTCCTCAATGCATAGTCACCCCGGTAAAAGGTCATGGATTCCTATGGGGAAGGCTAGGAGAAAGGTTAATAGGACACATTTTCATTAGAGTCCTAGAATCCTTCCTCTAGGGGACCTGGCCTCCTCTTTATTG
>NW_007090858.1:0-418 GCF_000164805.1 Carlito syrichta
CTGGGGTCGTCCAAGCTGCTGCCAGTTTCTGGGCCTTCCCCTCCTTCCCGAGTGTCGCCCCTTCCCCGCTGACCACCTCAACCCACACATGCCACTCTTTCTTTTTTTTTTTTTTTTTAAGTCGGGGTCTCTGTCGCCCAGACTGGGGTATAGTGGCATTATCAGGCTCACCCAGCCTCAACCTCCCAGGCTCAGACAATCCTTCTACCTCATCCTCCCAAGTAGCAGGGACTATATAGTTGTGTGATTTTTTTTTTTTTGGTAGAGATGGGGGGGTGGGCATTTGCTTTTTGCCCAGGCTGGTCTCAAACTCCAGGACTCAAGTAATCCTCCCATCTTGACCTCCCAAAATGCTGGGATTCCAGGCATGAGCCACCGTACCTGGCCCATGCCACCCTTTCTTTTTCTTTTTTTTTTT
>NW_007090859.1:0-311 GCF_000164805.1 Carlito syrichta
CCAACTCAAAAAAAAAAAAAAAAAATTACTGATCTGTGCCTTGCTTTTTTCACTTAAAAATGTATCTTGACAATCTTTTGATAGCAGTACATAGACAGCACCCTTACTCTATTTCTTGTTCTTTTTTAACAGCTTAAGAAAACTTCACTTTTGAGATCAATCTTACTTTATTTAACTAGTTATCTATTTTTTTTTTTTTTTTGAGTTGGAGTCTCACTCCGTCGCCCAGACTGGAATACAGTGGCCGCTCCCGGCCACCGCAGCCTCGACCTGCTGGGCTCGGCGATCCTTCCGCCTCAGCCTTCCACTGC
>NW_007090860.1:0-342 GCF_000164805.1 Carlito syrichta
GAGCCCAGCAGGTCAAGGCTGCGGTGGCTAGGAGCAGCCACTGCACTCCAGTCTGGGAGACAGAGTGAGACTCCAACTCAAAAAATAAAATAAAATAAAATAAAATTAAAATATCAGGTACCTTATAGTTTCTGATTTCCTGGTGTCCTCTTTGCGAAAGACTAGAATTTCTCTTTTTAAATAACAAACCGTCAGGCTCGGTGGCTCAGCCTGTAATCCCATGCTTTGGGAGGCTGAGGTGAGTGGATTGACTGAGCTCGTGGGTTCGAGACCCGCCTGGGCAACTTGGCGAGACCTCATCTCTACAATAAAATTTAAAAAATCAGCCGGGCATGGTAGCGC
>NW_007090861.1:0-715 GCF_000164805.1 Carlito syrichta
CGCTGAGGATTGTTCTGGCTATTCTTGGTCGTTTGTGTTTCCATATGAATTCCTGTGTTGTTTTTTCTAGGTCTGAGAAGAATGTTGCTGGTAATTTGATGGGTATTGCATTAAATCTGTAGATTGCCTTAGGTAAGATGGACATCTTCACAATGTTGATTCTTCCAATCCATGAGCATGGGATATTTTTCCACTTGTTTGTGTCATCTTTGATTTCTTTGAGCAGTGTTTTGTAGTTTTCATTGTAAAGGTCTTTCACATTTCTGGTTAGGAAAATGCCAAGGTATTTCATTTTTTTTTTTGTGGCTATTGTGAATGGAATTGTGCTTTTTATTTGGGTTTCTGTTTGTTTATTATTGGTGTAAAGAAATGTGATTGTCTTTTGCACATTTATTTTATATCCTGAGACTTGGCCAAAGTCCTTTATCAGTGTAAGGAGGTTTTTGACAGATTCTCTTGAGTATTCAAGGCACACAATCATGTCTTCTGCAAAGAGAGATAACTTGACTTCCTCTTTTCCTATTTGGATACCCCTGATTGCCTTCTCTTCTCTAGCCAGGACTTCCAATACTGTATTGAACAGGAGGGGTGAGTGTGGGCATCTTTGTCTAGTTCCAGTTTTCAGGGGAAATGGTTCCAATTTTTGTCAATTTATTAGTATGCTGGCTGTGGGTTTCTTGTAGATGGCTTTTACTATTTTGAGGTATGTTCCCCA
>NW_007090862.1:0-475 GCF_000164805.1 Carlito syrichta
GGATGCAGGGCTTTCTTGTCAGGTGCAGGATGCAATGTCTCGGGTGTAGGGCTCTCCCATAAGGTGCAGGCCAGGCTTTCTTGGCTGCAGGACTCTCCCATCAGGTGCAGGACCGTCTCTCTCGGATGCCGGGCTTTCTTGTCAGGGGCAAGACTGATGGTCTCGGGTGTAGGGCTCTCCCCACAGGTGCAGGACAGGTTTTCTTGGGTGCAGGGCTGTCCCATCTGGTGCAGAACAGGCCTCCTAGGGCACCTGGCTCTCCCATCAGGTGAAAGACAGGCTTACTTGGGTGCTTGACTCTCTCTCTCTCTCTCTTTCTCTCTCTCCCTCTCAACAGGTGCAGGACAATCTCTCACGGGTGCAGGACCTTCTTGTCAAGTACGGACCAGGCTCTCTTAGGTGCAGGGCTCTCCTGTCGGGTGCAGGTCAAGGCTCTCTTGGGCGCAGGGCTCACCCATGAAGTGCAGGACAACCT
>NW_007090863.1:0-732 GCF_000164805.1 Carlito syrichta
ACCTTTTATCATTGTAGTGGCCCTCTGTATCTTTTTTAATTAAAGAGAGCTAAATGGTATTTTGTCTGAAATTAGGATCGCGACTCCTCCTTTCTTTTATGTTCCATTCACCTGAAAATTTGTTTCCCATCCTCTTACTTTGAGTCTGTGTATGTCCTTTCTAGGGAGATGGGTCTCTTGAAGGCAGTATATTGTTGCCTGGTGATATTTTATCCATTTTGTCATTCTATGTCTTTTCAGTGGTACGTTTAGTCCATTCACATTCAGGCTAATTATTGAAATGTGAGAGTTCGTCCCTATCATAGAGTTCTTATAGAGTTGTTGTTCTTCCACTTGGGTTTTTTTTTTTGTGTGTGTGTCTTTCTTTTGGTTTTGGGGTTGGTTCATGTATATTTTATTCTTTTCCTGGTACTCTTGTGAAGAACGTTGTTCTTTTTTCCTTTTCTTCTGTGTTTAGTACTTTCTTAAGTGTTTCATGTAGAGATGGTTTGGTGGCAGCATAAGTTCTTAGGGATTGGATATCTGGGAAAGATTTTAATTCTCCCTCGCTGATGAAGCTCAGCTTGGCTGGGTAGGTTATTCTTGGTTGAAATTGTTTATCTTTTAGGACTTTGAAGATAGGGCTCAAAACTCTCCTAGCCTGCAGGGTTTCTGTAGATAAGTCTGCTGCTTTTCTGATTGGTCTTTCATGGTAGGTGATCTGGCCTTTTTCTCTTGCTGCCTTTAGGATTT
>NW_007090864.1:0-322 GCF_000164805.1 Carlito syrichta
CAATTTGACACGCTTGTTTCCCTGACTTTACTTATCAATTTTAATGTAAAAATTAGCGTTTTAGTCAATCTACAGATTCAATGAAATAACCATTAAGTTAATATCTTTCTTCTCAGACCTGGAAATTACAATAAAGTATTCACATGAAACCAAAAACAATCAACTCTGAATTCTACCCCACATTTTTTAAAAAAATAAAAATAATTAAATAAATAAATAAAGGAAAGCTGTAAAACAAAAGATCCTTATCAAAAGAAACAAAGCAGGGGTATTGCAGTTCCAGTCTTCCAACTTTACTAAATGTTTACCGTAATCAACACAG
>NW_007090865.1:0-344 GCF_000164805.1 Carlito syrichta
ACTCTGTTCTTTGTTTCTGTGATAGATCACTGAGTATGATCGATTCCAAATCCATCCAAGGTGCTGTGAAGTCCATATATTTGTCCTTCTTTATGACTGCATAATATTCCATTGTGTATATGTACCAAATTTTTTTTATCCAGTCCAGCTTCAATGGGCAATATGGTTGCTATTGTGAATAGAGCTGAAACAAACATACGTGGGCAGGTATCTTTTTTATATGATTTGAGTTCCTCCTGGTATATTCCCAGTAGGGGAATTGCTGGGTCATGTGGAAGGTTGACTTCCAGTTCTTTCAGAAATCACCACACTGTTTTCCAAAGAGGTTGCACTAGTTTGCATTC
>NW_007090866.1:0-366 GCF_000164805.1 Carlito syrichta
CTGGTTCAACATTTGCAAGACCATAAATGTAATTAAATACATTAACAGATGTAAAAACAAGAACCACATGATTATATCATTAGATGCAGAAAAGCTTTTGATAAGATACAGCATCTCTTCTTGACAAAAGCTCTCAAACACCTAGGCATAGAAGGAACAAATCTCAAAATAATAGTGCCATCTACAATAAACCCCTAGGCAGCATATTGCTAAACAGACAGAAACTGAAAACATTTCCCCTGAAAACTGGAACAAGACAAGGCTTCCCACTCTTACCCCTCTTTTTCAACATTGTGTTGGAAGTCTTAGCTAGAGCAATTAGACAAGAGAAGGAAATCAGGGGTATCTAAATAGGAAAAGAGGAAG
>NW_007090867.1:0-521 GCF_000164805.1 Carlito syrichta
GAGGCACAGGCTCACTAAAATACGGAGCGCTGGTGGGACTACTGAACGCTTTCACTCCCCACCACTCCTCACCATCTTATTACCAAAGGCTTATTAACACCAACTTCTTTTACCTAGCATATCATGTACAGCTATCAAAAAAATTACAAGCATACTAAAAGGCAAAAAGAAACCCTCCAAAACCTGAAGAGACAGAGCAAACATTAGAACCAGATTTAGCTATGGCAGAGGTGTTGCAATACCCAGACTGAGAATTTAAAACAATTATGTCAAAGCAAGATATACAAAAACATTGAGATAGTTCTGAAAGATGTAACACACTTGTATGAGAAATCTAAGAAGGAGAGCAAAGAGGGTAAAAAACAAATGTTTTTAAAATAATGACTGAATGATTTTCTCAAATTAACGTCAGGCACAAAACTACAGATCCAGGAGGCTCAAAGAACACCAAACAGCATAAATGCCAAAACAAAGCAAAACCACTATACCCAGTCCTATCATATTCACATTACAGAAACTAG
>NW_007090868.1:0-356 GCF_000164805.1 Carlito syrichta
CGGCCCGAGCCCGGACGCGACCAGTCGAGGCCGAGGGGCGGGGCGGGCGGTGACGTCCAGGCTCCGGCCCGCCCTTCTTAAAGGCGCAGACCGACACCCCCGCTCGTTTCCAATTGTCCGGGGTAGGCGGCTGGCCTAGGGGGACAACGTGTATCCCCGTCGGGCGGGATCAGAGACGGCAGCGCTGGACTGAAGCCCGTCCGAGCCCGGGGAGGCCGTGCCGGGCGATGGGAAAAGCACCCAGCCCGGGCTTTTTGTTGTTGTCGTCGTTGTTTTGAGTCGGAGTCCCACTCTGGGGCCCAGACTGGAGCGCAGAGGCCGCTCCCGGCCACCGCGGCCTCGACCTGCCGGGCTCC
>NW_007090869.1:0-304 GCF_000164805.1 Carlito syrichta
GGAGGAACTCAAATCATTCTACAAAAAAGATACCTGCACATGTATGTTTGTTGCAGCTCTATTCACAGTAGCAAAAACATGGAACATGATGTTGCCCATCGAGCTAGACTGGATTAAAAAAAATGTGGTACATATACACAATGGAATATTATGCAGCCACAAAGGACAAACATACGGACTTCACAACAACTTGGATGGATTTAGAGTTGATCATGCTCAGTGATCTATCACAGAAACAAAGAACAGAGTACATATGTTCTCACTCATAAGCGGACCTTGAACAATTATAATACTATAAGAAAGG
>NW_007090870.1:0-527 GCF_000164805.1 Carlito syrichta
CCCTGCACACGAGTGTCTATCACAATTGTATTTATATTTGTCTAAACTAGAAGCAACCAAGATACACTTTAACATGTACATAGACAAAGCTGTGGTAAATCCATACAACAAAATATTTTTCATCAATACAACTAAATGAACTATCAAGCCAAAAAAGAACATTGAGGAACTTAAATTAATATGAAAAGCTTGACTAATGTATGATTCCAGTTTTATGGCATTCTGAAAATAATAATACAGTGAGTAAACAGCTCAGTGGTTAATAAGGTTTTGGCATGAGTTGGGTGGTTGCAAGTTAAATAAGTATAACAAAAGAGACTTTTAGAGTGACCAAATTATTCTGTATGATAGTATAATGATGAATTCAGAACACCATCACAGAAACAAACACCAGAATAATTTATGATCAAATATCTGTAGTTGACAAACAAAGTTCACAACTTTAACTCTACTCCTTGTCAGCTAAGCACCAAAATGGATTTTCTCAAACCATACTCAACCTCCAAATAAAAACAATATCAAGGTCA
>NW_007090871.1:0-320 GCF_000164805.1 Carlito syrichta
TTTTTTTTTTTTTTTTGAGACAGTCTCATTCTGTTGCCCAGGTTACAGTGCAGTGGTGCAATCATAGTTAGCTCACTACAGTCTTGAACTCCCAGACTCAAGCAATTCTCCTGTCTCAGCCTCCTGAGTAGTTGGGATTACAGGCACACACCACTGCACCTGACTAATTTTTTTTTTAAGTCGGAGTCTCAATCTGTCACCCAGGCTGGAGTGCAGCGGCATGCCAATGGCCACCACAGCCTGGATCTGCTGGGTTCAGGTGATCCTTCCACCTCGGCCTTCCAAGTAGCTGGAACTACAGGCATGAGCCACTATGCTCG
>NW_007090872.1:0-1112 GCF_000164805.1 Carlito syrichta
TTCAAAAGATTAAATACTTAACTATATTTGTGAAAATGTCAACACAGTATAAGAAAGTGAGGGCAAGGTCAGTTTCCAGAAGCATCTATCAGGTCAAGCCCCAGCGCATCCAGGGTCTGCTTCTGAATCATCTTCTCTAAGTCCAGAGGGGAACCTTGGTCCTCAAGGCTCTTCTGTCATTTAAGTTACATCACCAGCCTCTTGGTCTGAGACTTGCGCCCTGGTTCTTCAACTAGCTTTCACCACCAGCTTTTCTTTCCCAAGAGACATAATTAAAGCATTGCAGAAAGTGACTTTGTGTATCAGACAGACTGGAATTAAACTCTACTACTTAGTAGCTGTGCTTGAGAAAGTAATTTTCCTTTATAAATTTCAATTTTCTTCTTTGTGAAGTGGGCGTGACCATGACTAACACATTGGGATTCTGTGAGCTAAAGTATATAGAGTACCATGTGTGTTGCCAAAACATAATAGGAATGTCATAAATTGTTTATATTATTTTCTCTTTTTCACACATTCTAAAATTGAGCTGGATCCAATATTAAATCCTCATATCTTCCTTTGTCAGTGTTCTGTGCTGCGCAGGACTAATAATTTTCTGTGTATTTTTTTACACACACCCTCCATGAAAGAACTTCCTTTTAATTTCCAGTAAATTGAAACGTGTCTATGAATGACTAAAAACAATTTTCTAGTGAAAAATATAAAGATCATCACCGAAGTGGGTTAGAGAAATATAAAACATATGTAGATATTTTAGAAAATGTGTAAATCATTTACAGTTACATTAGACATACTTTATTTTAATGCAGAATATGATATAAATGTCCAAATGGACTTTTGTTATATTTCATTGTCTCATCTGTTTTAACAGGTTATGCAGTATACACTTCACAATAGAGTATAATTTATCAGGATAGAAACCATTTAAAAAGGAAAAATTTACTGAAGCTGTAGATAATCCAGCCAAATGAAATCATGTCTACGTGTGTTTTGGACTACCTAACACAGCACATGTGACTATTCCCAAAGTAAAATCATAGACTACTTTATATTTAATTCCATTTCATCCAGCAACATTTTTTGAATGCCACATACTGTAAAAAATTCCG
>NW_007090873.1:0-737 GCF_000164805.1 Carlito syrichta
ATGGAAACAAACTTGAAAACCTTAAGGAAATGGAGGACTTTCTGACATCACACAACCTACCTAGGTTGGAACAAGAAGAAATTGAGACTCTAAGTCGACCAATAACAATCAAGGAAATTGACTACATAATGAGAAAACTACCTACAAAAAAAAAGCACTGGTCCAGATGGCTTTCCAGCAGAATTCTGCAAGACATTTAAGGAGGAGCTGATACCAATCCTACTGAAGGTATTCCAGGCGACTGAAAAAAGATGGAACTCTCCCCAAATCATTTTATGAAGCCAATATCACATTGATACCCAAACCAGGTAAAGATCCAACAAAGAAAGAGAACTACAGGCCAATATCTTTGATGAACATAGATGCTAAAATTCTCAACAAGTTCCTAGCAAACCGGATTCAGCAATACATCTCAAAAATCATCCATCATGACCAAGTAGGCTTCATTCCTGGCATGCAAGGCTGGTTCAATATTCGTAAAACCATAAATGTAATTAAATACATCAACAGATGTCAAAACAAAAACCACATGATCATATCACTAGATGCAGAAAAAGCTTTTGATAAAATCCAGCACACCTTCTTGATAAAAACCCTTGAACATCTAGGCATACGAGGAACATACCTCAAAATAGTAAAAGCCATCTACGAGAAACCCACAGCCAGCATACTCCTAAATGGACAAAAATTGGAACCATTTCCCCTGAAAACTGGAACTAGACAAGGATGCCCACTCT
>NW_007090874.1:0-300 GCF_000164805.1 Carlito syrichta
CAGCCCTCAGCCGCCCCCCATTCACAGCAGTACCATTCATAGGAAATCTTACCACCCCCTACACACAAAATCCTAATGTCCATTTCCCCTCACTATCAGGAATTCCCCTGTTCACAACCCCAACTCAACCATCATGTGTCAACGTTACCTGAGCCCCAACTGGCTTCTTCTTCTGGTGCAATGGCACCCTTACTAAAACCTTTAAGTCATCATGTGTCCTGCTCACCCTGGTACCTCAGTTGACCCTATACACACAAGGGGAATTTGCAACAAAATACACAATAAACAAACCTGCAACAC
>NW_007090875.1:0-317 GCF_000164805.1 Carlito syrichta
GCGCTACCACGCCAGGCTAGTTTTTGATCTGCTGTAGAGATGAGGGCTCGTCAAGTTGCCCGGGTGGGTCTCGAAACCGCGGGCTCGGGCAATCCACTCACCTCGGCCTCCCAAAGCGCGGGATTACAGGCTAAGCCACTGGACCCGGCTAGCTCCAATTCTTACATACTTTCTAAGAGCTGGATACTTTAAGTTGTGCTATTTAATCGACTTCATTTTGCAGATGAGGAAGCTGAGACTCAGAGCAGCCCCGTAACTTTATTTATTTATTTATTTTTTGAGTTGGAGCCTCACTCTGCCGCCCAGTCTGGAGTGCA
>NW_007090876.1:0-465 GCF_000164805.1 Carlito syrichta
CTGTGAGGGACCTAGGGCCACTCCTAGCCACCCACGGTCTGTCCTGGGGAATTTTGGAGCTCTGGGACTCTGGGCCCACCCTGGCTGAGGCACTCAGCACGCGATCTCATGCTTGTGTAAGGGAACAGCATATCTTAAGGAGGTGCTGATCAGAGGCTCTCAGTTCCAGAGGAGGGAACTTCCAACCTCCTCCTCCACCCCAGTCTGGTGGTGCTACCCCGGACCCAGCACCCAGCTGTGCAGCTGATCCCCGGTGTCTGCCACTCCAGCACAGTCCATCACAGTGGATAACATAGGGACCCAGATGAGCAGAGACAAAAGATCCGCATAAGTGAACCTGCCACTCGGCCATTCTGCAGGCAGAGATTTGCATTGCCCTGCCCACCTTTCAGCAGCTTCCACCTCAGTGCCTAAGGTAACATCGCTACACAGGAGACAAAGCCCCACCCCTGCTGAATCAGACAA
>NW_007090877.1:0-316 GCF_000164805.1 Carlito syrichta
TCAGGAGATCCTTCTTCCTCAGCCTTCCAAGTAGTTGGAACTACAGGCACACACCACCACACCCGGCTAATTTTTTGATTTATTGTAGAGATGGGGTCTCACCAAGTTGCCCAGGCTGGTCTCGATCCCGTGGTCTCAGGCAATCCTCTCACCTCGGCCTCCCAAAGTGCTGGGATTATAGACGTAGCCACTGCACCCGGCCTTAGATGTCTTTTTTTCTGTTTTTGGTTGGAGTCTCACTCTGTCACCCAGACTGGAGTGCAGTGGCAGCTTCCGGCCCCCGCAGCCTCGACCCGCCGGGCTCCGGGGATCCTTC
>NW_007090878.1:0-549 GCF_000164805.1 Carlito syrichta
AAGAAACAAATAAGAAAGTATTGAACACAGAAGAAAAGGAAAAAAGAACAACAACATTCTTCACAAGAGTACAGGCAAAAGATTAAAAACACACATGATCCAACTCTAAAACCAAAAGAAAGAAAACACACAAACAGGAAGAATAACAATGCTGTAAGAACATTATGATAGGGATCAACTCTCACATTTCAATAATTAGCTTGAATGTGAATGGACTAAATGCACCACTGAAAAGACATAGAATGGCAACATGGATAAAATATCACCAGGCAACAATCTATTGCCTTCAAGAGACTCAACTCACTAGAAAGGACACTCACAGACTCAAAGTAAGAGGATGGGAAACAAATTTTCAGGCGAATGGAACACAAAAGAAAGGCGGAATCACGATATTAATCTCAGACAAAATACCCTTTAAGCTATCAAAAATTAAAAAGGATACAGGCCACTACATAATGATAAAAGGTTCAATCCATCAACAAGAAATAACCATCCTAAACATATATGCACCAAACATAGGAGCACCAACTTTCATAAAGCAGCTCCTAG
>NW_007090879.1:0-308 GCF_000164805.1 Carlito syrichta
AAAAATTAGCCGGGCATGGTAGCGCATGCCTGTAATTCCGGCTACTCAGAAGGCTGAGGAAGAAGGATCAGGTCGAGGCCATGGCACTCCAGTCTGGGTGACAGAGTGAGACTCCAACTCAAAAAACAAAACAAAACAAAAAAAAAAACCAGTAAATTACCATAGTTTTTCCTTGAGCAATTAGTCACTAAGGATTTTAAGTAAGGCTCCGGCGATCCCTCTACCTCAGCCTTCCAAGTAGCCGGAACTATAGGTGTGCACTACCACGCCCGGCTGATTTTTTGATTTATTGTAGAGATGAGGTCTCG
>NW_007090880.1:0-379 GCF_000164805.1 Carlito syrichta
AGGTCGAGGCTGCGGTGGCCGGGAGTGGCCACTGCACTCCAGTATGGGCGACACAGTGAGACTCCAACTCAAAAAAAAAAAAAAATTCAGAACACGCTGGGTGCAGTGGCTCAAGTCTGTAATCTCAGCACTTTGGGAGGCCAAGGTAAGAGGACTGCCTGAGCTCAGGGGTTCAAGACCAGCCTGGGCAACGTGGCGAGACCTTGTCTCTGCAAAAAAATCAAAAAATTAGCTGGGCATGGTGGTACATGCCTGTGGTTCCAGCTACTTGGAAGGATGAGGTGGAAGGACCACCTGAGGCTATGGGGGCTGTAAGCGTGCCACTGCACTCCAGCCTGGGTGACAGAAGGAGACTCTGGCTCAAAAAAAAAAAAAAAAA
>NW_007090881.1:0-312 GCF_000164805.1 Carlito syrichta
GGGGTATCCAAATAGGAAAAGAGGAAGTCAAGTTATCTCTCTTTGCAGATGACATGATTGTGTACCTTGAAAAACCAAGAGAAAATGTCAAAATCCTCCTTACACTGATAAAGGCCTTTGGCAAAATCTCAGAGTATAAAATAAATGTGCAAAAGACAATCATATTTCTTTACACCAATAATAAACAAACAGAAACCCAAATAAAAAGCACAATTCCATTCACCACAGCCACAAAAAAAAAAATGAAATACATTGGCTTCTTCCTAACCAGAGATGTGAAAGACCTTTACAATGAAAACTACAAAACACTGC
>NW_007090882.1:0-312 GCF_000164805.1 Carlito syrichta
ATGTGATGTTGGCTTTGTAAAATGATTTGGGGAGAGTTCCATCTTTTTCAATCGCCTGGAATACCTTCAGTAGGATTGGTATCAGCTCCTCCTTGAGTGTCTTGTAGAAATCTGCTGGAAAGCCATCTGGTCCAGGGCTTTTTTTTGTAGGAAGTTTTCTTATTATGTAGTCGATTTCCTTGACTAGTATTGGTCTATTTAGGGTCTTTATTTCTTCTTGTTCCAACCTAGGTAGGTTGTGTGATGTCAGAGAGTCCTCCATTTCCTTAAGGTTTTCAAGTTTATTTCCATACAAGTGTATGTAGTAGTCTC
>NW_007090883.1:0-887 GCF_000164805.1 Carlito syrichta
CTTGCTCTCATGATAAAAATGGTGGTCCTCCAAGACAACACTTGTCCATCCCCCTTACTCAAGACTGACTGAACTGTCAGTTGGATGGGAAAAAATGAACTCTGCTGGAATGTTTGAAAGAAAATGTGTTCAAAAGAAAGTTTGTGATTTAAAGTTGAAAGCAAGAATTTGAAACAATTTAAAGGAGCTCACAGCTGTCATTCCAGTGTCTCAGAGCCTGAGGTGGAAGGACTACTTGAGGTCAGGAGTTTGAGACCAGCTTGGGCAGCATAGTGAGTCCTTGTCTCTAAAAATTTTTTTTTAATTTTTTGAAGAAATTATTTAAAAGAATATGTGGATTCCAGAATAATCTCAATTTTTAAATAGCATATACTCAGAAAGGTCCTCCCGATGCCCTGTCTAAAGTAGCTCCTCACCCCCAGAGTTTTCTTCTGTCTTACCATCCTCTTATCCATTGACATGTCTGCAGGTGTCTTGTTTATTATTTAGTGTCTTTTCTCCAACATGATACAGGCCTTGTGAGAGCAAGGCCTGGGTCTGACTTGTTCACTCCTGCAAGCCCAGTGCCTATAACCATGCCTGTCATTAAGTAGGTACTCAAAAAATAATTTAAGTGAATGGTTCATCCCCAGGCATCACTGTTGGCAGCGACTTCTTGGACAGAGGGTGATATTTTTGTTTGTTTATCTTGTATATATAGATTTAGTCACAAAAACTGCAAGACTGCGTGGTTGCCCTTTATAATTTGTCATTCTAATTTGTTGACCAAGAAATGATGTTAGTTTTGCATTGAGTTAATTTCAGAAATGGGCACTGATATTATATGCTACTGTCCTTTACCTTTCTACTTAGTGTTCTTTCCACAATGTTTTTTTTTTCTTAATAAA
>NW_007090884.1:0-305 GCF_000164805.1 Carlito syrichta
AATTTCCTTGATTGTTATTGGTCTATTTAGGGTCTCAATTTCTTCTTGTTTCAACCTAGGCAGGTTGTGTGATGTCAGAAAGTCCTCCATTTTCTTGAGGTTTTCAAGTTTATTTCCATACAGGTATACATAGTAGTCTCTAATGATCTTCTGTATTTCTTCAGAGTCAGATGTGACTTCATCTTTTGTGTTTCTGATTGTGTTTATTTGGGCTTTTTCTCTCTTCTTCTTGGTCAGTCTAGCTAAGGGACCATCGATCTTGTTTATCCTTTCGAAGAACCAACTTTTTGTTTCATTGATTTTTT
>NW_007090885.1:0-331 GCF_000164805.1 Carlito syrichta
TTTTCCACTTGTTTGTGTCATCTTTGATTCCTTTGAGCAGTGTTTTGTAATTTTCATTGTAAAGGTCTTTCATGTCTCTGGTTAGGAAGATGCCAAGGTATTTCATTTTTTTGTGGCTATTGTGAATGGAATTGCATTTTTTGGGGGGGTTTCTGTTTGTTTATTATCGGTGTAGAGAAATGCAATTGTCTTTTGTACATTTGTTTTGTATCCTGAGATTTTACCAAAGGCCTTTATCAGTCTAAGGAGATTTTTGACAGATTCTCTTGGGTTTTCAAGGTACACAATCATATCATCTACAAAGAGAGATAACTTGACTTCCTCTTTTCCT
>NW_007090886.1:0-927 GCF_000164805.1 Carlito syrichta
GCAGGTTCGAGACCTTCCTGGGCAACTTGACGAGACCTCATCTCTACAATAAATCAAAAATTAGCCGGGCGTGGTAGCGCGCACCTGTAGTTTCAGCTACTTGGAAAGCTGAGACAGAAGGATCACCGGAGCCCACCAGGTCAAGGCTGCGGTGCCCGGGAGCGGCCACTGCACTCCATTCTGGGCAACAGAGTGAGACTCCAACTCAAAAAAAAAAAAATCTTCTTTCCTCCATTTTTCAAAAGAATATTCCTCATTTCCTTCTCAGTCCTCGATGTCAGTAGCACTATTAACATTTGCATTTATACCAACAGCCTGTTTATGATGATTTAGGTAAGAAAACATAGGTATTTTCTACCATGCTCCTCATTTCCTCTGAGCCCTACCTGACAGAATTATTAACATTCATATGTCTTTTTTTTATTTTTATTTTAGTTAGAGTCTCACTTTGTTGCCCAGACTGGAGTGCAGTGGGATGCTCACAGCCCCCCCATCATTGACCTGCTGGGATCCGGCGATCCTTCTGCCTCAGTCTTCCAAGTAGCTGGAACTATAGGTGCATGCTACCATGCCCAGTTACTTTTTTGATTTATTGTAGAGACGAGGTCTCACCAAGTTGCCCAGGCTGGTCTGAAACTCACGGGCTCAGGCAATCCACTCACCTCGGCCTCCCAAAGTGCTGGGATTGCAGGCTGAGCCACTGAGCCCAGCCTCTTTTTTTTTTTTTTTTTTGAGTCAGAGTCTTACTCTGTCACCTAGTCTGGAGTGCAATGGCACACCCATGGTTCCTGCAGCCTAGACCTGCTGGGCTCAGGGATCCTTCTGCCTCAGCCTTCCGAGTAGCTGGAACTACAGGCACATGCCACCACACCCAGCTAATTTTTTAATTTATTGTAGAGACGAGGTCTCACCAAGTTGCCCAGGCTG
>NW_007090887.1:0-580 GCF_000164805.1 Carlito syrichta
GGAGAGCCTGGAGCACTCTCTTCAAATTTCTAAAAGAGAAACAATTTCAACCAAGAATAACCTACCCAGCCAAACTAAGCTTCATTAGTGAGGGAGAATTGAAATCTTTTCCAGATATCCAATCCCTAAGAACCTACGCTGCCACCAGACCACCTCTACAAGAAACACTTAGCCGGGCTCGGTGGCTCAGCCTGTAATCCCGTGCCTTTGGGAGGCTGAGGTGAGTGAATTGCCTGAGCCCACCGGTTTGATACCCGCCTGGGCAGGCGAGACCTCATCTCTACAAAAAATAAAGAAATTATCCAGGTGTGGTACCGTGCACCTGTAATTCTGGCTACTTGGAAGGCTGAGGCGGAAGGACCGCTGGAGCCCAGCAGGTAGAGGCTGCGGTGGCCGGGAGCGGCCACTGCACTCCTGTCTGGGTGACAGAGCGAGACTTCAACTAAAAAAAAAAAAGAAAAAAGGAACATTTAAGAACGTACTGAACACAGAAGAAAAAGAAAAAAGAACAACAGCATTTTTCACAAGTGTACAGGCAAAAGATTAAAAACACACATGAACCAACTCCAAAACCCAAAGA
>NW_007090888.1:0-698 GCF_000164805.1 Carlito syrichta
CCCAGTGCTCCTTGAACCCCCAGCACTGCAGAACCGGGGGTGGGGCGCCTGCCGCCTCCCGGCCTCGGGCACAGAGGGGTTAAGCGTGGACGTCCGTCCCTGGCTGTCGGTGGCGGTCACAGCCGGTGCGCCTCGAGCTGCCAAGGACAGCCGGGGGACCTGGCAGGCCTGGCCTGCAACCCGGCGGTTTGGCACCTGGACCACGGCCCGGGCAGGCGGCCAGGCCGCGAGGCGGGCTCGCCCACGGGGGCTGGCGGGGCGGGGGGGCGCCTGGACCCTCACGCTTCCGGGGGAGGTGGCGGGGGGACCAGGCGGCAGCTGCCCGCGGGGAGGGCCCGGGCGAACTTACCATCACATAGTGACGCTGCATCTCCGACTTCTCGCTGGCCAGCTTGTCGCACTCGAGCTTCAGGCTAGGGCGGCACAAGGGGAGGCCGGTGAGGGTGGAGGCCGGGTCGAGGTCCCCCGCTGGACGGAGGCCAAGCCACAGACGTTCTCCTGGCTCCATCCCCCAGGATGAGGTGCCGCGTCCCGGTCACCGCTTACTGCAGCCTCGAACTCCTGGCCTCAGGGGAGCCTCCCACCTCAGCCTCCCGAGCGGCCGGGACTCCAGGCGCCACCACGCCCGGCTCGCTTTTGTGGTTTCTGAAGGGACGGGGTGTCGCGGTGTGGCCCAGGCGGGTCTGAACTCCCAGCCT
>NW_007090889.1:0-311 GCF_000164805.1 Carlito syrichta
CTAGCTAGCTACCCTGCTAGGCAGCTGGTTAGCCAGCTGACTTAACTAACTGACTTAACTAGCTAGTCAGTTGACTTAACTAGCTGACTTAACTAGTTGGCCAGCTAAATTAACTAGCTGAGGTAACCAGCTAGCTAGCTGGCTAGCTAGCTGACTTAACTAGCTAGCTACCTATATAGCTATCTAGCTAGCCAACTGGCTTAACTAGCTGACTTAACTGGCTACCTAGTGGCCATAACTAGCTGACTTATATGGCTATCTTCCTAGCTAGCCAGCTGACTTAACTAGCTAAAACCTAGCTATCCAGATGG
>NW_007090890.1:0-884 GCF_000164805.1 Carlito syrichta
CATGCATTTTTGATATTGTGTAATTACCACCCTCATCTATCTCCAGAACATTTTCATCTTGTGAACTGAGACTCTGCCTGTTAAAAAGTTACTCCTTATTGTACACTTCTCCCAGTCCCTGGCCACCACCATTCTACTTTCTGTTTCTATGAAACACAATGCTTGAGATAGTTTTTTTCATAATTTTTGAGAACCTTCAAAATTCACCCAAATTAAGTTAAATATTTTTATGCTCATTCTGCAAGA
The DNA here is from genome assembly GCF_000164805.1 of Carlito syrichta. Taxonomy (NCBI): domain Eukaryota; kingdom Metazoa; phylum Chordata; class Mammalia; order Primates; family Tarsiidae; genus Carlito; species Carlito syrichta. Next base: position 247 of record NW_007090890.1, read on the forward strand.
AATCCACAAACTTTTAGATTGGAGGTTCTTGAAGCTGTTAGTTCATATGCAGATTTTTTTTATCTGTATTCTTCTTGAGAGAGATTTCAGAGTTCTCATCAGATCCCAGATAGATCTAGAGTCTTAGGCAACTTTGTTTGATTTATTTTTCAAAATAATTTAAAGTTTAGTTTTTAAAATGTAAATTTTAAATTGATAAGTTGATGTGCAATTCACAGAAAAAAGGTAAAAGGAAATTTCAGTATCGCTAGGTATTACTGTTTTGAAATCTAACATTTACCATATCTAGAGGGTCAATAATTTTATCAAAATACTATCAAAATTATTGTTCATTAGGGAAGATTTTTAAATGTACTGTTTTTATTATATTAGGCATGCATTATGTCAACTTTGCATCTCACTGTAAAAGTAGACATTAAAAATATTTTATATATAAGATAATCTCTCAGATGATTATTTTTGTTTCATTTTATTCTTATATTCATTCAACAAACACTTGAGTCTAGATTATATGATCAATATTAGATATACAAAGTAGAATAAGACATGATTTTTATCTTCAAACAGGTTAAAAAGATTATATTTAGATGGATACAAACAAATTAATATGCTAAGAAGAAAAATAAACAGAGAAGAGA
>NW_007090891.1:0-325 GCF_000164805.1 Carlito syrichta
AGAAAGATATTGACTCTAACACCATCATAACTGGGGACTTTAACACCCCACTCACAACCCTAGACAGATCATCAGGACAAAAAATCAGTAAGGAGATTCGGAACCTCAATGTGACTTTGGACCAAATGGATTTAATTGATACCTACAGAACACTCCATCCAAAGATCAGAGAATATACATTGTACTCATCACCACATGGAACGTATTCTAAGATCGACCACGTAATTGGCCATAAATCAAGCATAAGCAAATTTAAAAGGACCGCAATTCTACCATGCACCTTCTCAGACCACAGTGGAATAAAAATAAACATTGACACCAACAA
>NW_007090892.1:0-361 GCF_000164805.1 Carlito syrichta
ATTTCTCTGATGATGAGTGAGACTGAGCACTTTTTCATGTGTCTGTTGGCTGCCCATATAACTTCTTTTGAGAAGTGTCTTTTCATGACTTTTGCCCACTTTTTAATAGGGCTGTTTGTTTGTTTTTCCTTTCAGTGCATTTGAGTTCCTTGTAGATCCCAGATATAAGGCCTTTGTCAGATATACAGTTGGCAAATATTTTTTCCCATTCTGTGGGCTGTCTCCTTGTTCTCTTGATGCTTTCTTTTGCTTTTCAGAAGCTTGTTAGTTTGATGAGGTTCCACTTGTCTATCTTATTTCTTATGGTATGGGCACTTAGGGTTCTGATCAGGAATTGGTTGCCAGTTCCAATTTCCATAAG
>NW_007090893.1:0-323 GCF_000164805.1 Carlito syrichta
GAAAAGGAAAAAAGAACAATGTTCTTCACAAGAATACAGGGAAAAGAATAAAATATACACAAACCAACCCCAAAACCAAAAGAAAGACAAAAAAAAAAAAAAAGAAAGAAAGAAAAAGCCAAGTGGAAGAACAACAACACAATAAGAACTCCATGATAGGGATGGACTCTCACATTTCAATAACTAGTCTGAATGTGAATGGACTAAACTCACCACTGAAAAGACATAGAATGACAAAATGGATAAAATATCACCAGGCAACTATATATTGCCTTCAAGAGACCCATCTCACTAGAAAGGATATACACAGACTCAAAGTAAGA
>NW_007090894.1:0-395 GCF_000164805.1 Carlito syrichta
TATGAGGGTCTTCTGGCTTTGTTCACTTTTCCCTCTGCTTTACAGTCTGTCTATTCAGCGGTATGCAGTCTTGGTCCCTAGATTTAAAAAGGAGGCATGTAGAAGAGGAAAATAATGGAGTAAGGGGGGGTCAATAGGGAGTTAGAAAGAGAGAAGCGTGAGAGGGAAAACAGATATGCATACCATCTATCAGGTGAGAACGAGACACAGGGCTGGGAAGAGGTGAAGAAAGACACGTAAGAAAGAGTACTGATAGCTACATAGTACTAAAGAGTACTGAAGCAACACAGAGACAGGGCAATAAAATCGAGAAACAGTGTAAGTCAGAAGGTAAACAACAAACGTGATCTAAACCAGCAGTTACAATGATAAAATCATAGGTCAAAATGAGCGAG
>NW_007090895.1:0-303 GCF_000164805.1 Carlito syrichta
TGCCCTCCCAGAGGTCTGGGAGAGACCCATACTCTTCTTTTGGTTTTTCTTCATTTGTGTAGATTTTTCTTTCTCTCCGCCTTTCCCTCCCCTTCTTTAATTCTGTTTTTGAGGGAAGGTGGGTTTGCTTTTGTTTCACTTCTGGAATATCCTGTTCTTCCTTATGAGGGTCTTCTGGCTTTGTTCACTTTTGAAGTTGGAGTGTGGGCTGCGGGCTGTACTTTTTGAGGTTGTGAGGTTTAATGAGGGGGAAGCTGTGGTTCAGAATGTATATGCTGATTCTAGCATCCACCAACAGGTGTA
>NW_007090896.1:0-851 GCF_000164805.1 Carlito syrichta
CTCTTTACTTCGCTCTGTGTCTTGCGGTCATAAGATGACCTTGTGTCATTGTTCCCTGTGTCATCATGCACAACATTTCTCCTTTATGCTTTCATTCTTGTTATGAAAAGATAATGTGTTGCTTTAAGATGACTATGATAGAAATGCATATGAAGTGGACTCATGGCTACCCTAAAGCATAGTAAAAGAGACTTGGGAAATTTAGCCAACACATGTTTCTACTGTCACATAGCACACACATTCTCAGAAGGCTGGTGCTCATTGACCTCATAACTGAAATGTCACACCAACCTATCTCCTAGGATTTGAGTTGAGTGGCTAATTTAAAAGCCCATGTGGCTTTTCCTGCCTATATGCTTTATGGTACTCTGAGAATTTCCAACAGAAAAGATGAAGTCAAGAAGACAAAAAGACTGATTACCTTTTTAATGAAACCTAATTCCAAGGTTTGTGATCACCTGCTCCCCCCAAAAAATCAAAAGTAAACGTACTGGATAGAAGAAAACAAACAACCCCATTATAAAATGGGCAAAAGATATGAACAGACACTTCACAAAAGAAAACATTCAAGCAGCCAACAAACACATGAAGAAATGCTCAACCTCACTAATCATCAGGGAGATGCAAATCAAAACCACACTGAGATACCACCTAACTCCAGTCAGAATGGCAATTGTCAACAACTCAAAAAAATAACAGCTGCTGGAGAGGGTGTGGCAAACAGGGAATACTTCTACATTGTTGGTGGGAGTGTAAACTAGTGCAACCTGTGTGGAAAGCCGTGTGGCGATTCCTAAAAGCTCTAAATATCAACCTCCCATATGACCCCGCAATCCCCCTACTGGGAATAT
>NW_007090897.1:0-526 GCF_000164805.1 Carlito syrichta
TTTTTATTATGGTTTTGTGGGGTACAGTTAAGGGTAGGTGTACAATGACGTTTCATTCAGGCACCCTGTAGATAAGAAGTGTTTTCCCATCCCCCCAAAACTCCTATTTTACAAACGATGGCTCCAGCAAGACGCATCAGAGAGGACCTGTAGTAACTAGGTTTGCAGTGGAGCCTGATGTTACTCAAAAGTCCCTTAGAATTGGCTGCTCAGCCTGCATCTAAGAGCTTTACTGACCTTCAGAGTGGGAGAAGCAAATGTGTAGATGAAACTTCAAAAGCTCAGGGGTAGGCTGGGCACGGTGGTTTATGCCTATAATCCCAGCACTTCATGAGGCCAAGCTGAGAGGCTTGCCCGAGTCCATGGGTTCAAAACCAGCCTGACAACTTGGCAAGACTTCAACTCTACAATAAGTTAAAAATTATAGCTGGGCTCAGTGGCTCAGCCTGTAATCCCGCGCTTTTGGGAGGCTGAGGTGAGTGGATTGACTGAGCCCGCGGGTTCGAGACCTGCCTGGGAAGCGAGA
>NW_007090898.1:0-451 GCF_000164805.1 Carlito syrichta
AGGTGAGGTCCCACCAAGTTGCCCAGGCTCGTCTGGAAACCGCAGACTCAGGCAAACCTCTCACCTCAGCCGCCCAAAGTCCTGGGATTATAGGCATGAGCCACTGCACCCGGCCAGTCATTACTGTATATCTTGGTAGTATTAAACACTTTCACTACGTTGTGTAACTACCACCCCTATCTATATCCCAAAGTTTTCTTCAGCCCCAATACAATCTCTGTGGATCATCCTCATAAACAACAAGCTATTAAACAGTAGTTTTCCCACTTCCTATTTCTGGTCCCTGGTAACCACTATTCCACCTTCTGTCTCTATGAACTTGGCTCTTCCAGTTACCTCCTAAAAGTGGACTCTTGAAAGATTTTCCCTTCCAGCCGGGCTTGGTGGCTCGGCCTGTAATCCCGCACCTTTGGGAGGCTGAGGTGAGTGGATTGCCTGAACCCACAGGTTT
>NW_007090899.1:0-303 GCF_000164805.1 Carlito syrichta
CCAATCCTACTGAAGGTATTCCAGGTGATTGAAAAAGATGGAACACTCCCCAAATCATTTTATGAAGTCAACATCACATTGATACCCAAGCCAGCAAAGAAAGAGATCCAGCAAAGAAAGAGAACTACAGGCCAAAATCTTTGATGAACATAGATGCTAAACTACAGGCCAATATCTTTGATGAACATAGATGCTAAAATTCTCAACAAGATCCCAGCAAACCAGATTCAGCAATACATCTCAAAAATCATCCATCATGACCAAGTAGGCTTCATTCCTGGGATGCAAGACTGGTTCAGCATT
>NW_007090900.1:0-308 GCF_000164805.1 Carlito syrichta
CCTCCCAAAGGCGCGGGATTACAGGCTGAGCCACCGAGCCCGGCTTATTTATTTATTTTATTATTTATTTATTTATTTATTTTTGAGTTGGAGTCTCACTCTGTCGCCAAGGCTAGAATGCAGTGGCACACTCCCGGCCACCGCTTTCGACCTGCTGAAATCCGGCAATCCTTCCGCCTCAGCCTTCCAAGTAGCTGGAACTACAGGCGCGCACTACCACACCCAGCTGATTTTTTGACTTATTGTAGAGAGATGAGGTCTTGCCAAGTTGCCCAGGCGGGTCTTGAACCCACGGGCTCAGGCAGTCC
>NW_007090901.1:0-349 GCF_000164805.1 Carlito syrichta
CACTCACCTCAGCCTCCCAAAGGCGTGGGATTACAGGCTGAGCCACCGAGCCCGGCCTAGAAACTCTTAATTATAGCCCAAACTGGTTCCTAAGGAATATGGCCCAGCCCAAAGTTTGTGCTGGGCTGTTTCTAGTAACTCTAGATAATTAACTATATCATTAAGATTGAAACAGCACTTTATATGTGTATACTAATTCTACAAATATACTTTTAAATCTTATAAAGATGCTTGTACCGTATTCAAGGCTCCCAAATGTGACCTGAGTTTGAATTATGTTAAGTTTAAAGCCGAAACCGCAGTCTGTGAGAAACGGGAACAATGAACTCCTAAAGTAAGCCATGCCTGT
>NW_007090902.1:0-338 GCF_000164805.1 Carlito syrichta
TGAGGTGAGTGGATTGCCTGAGCCCGCGGGTTCGAGACCCACCTGGGCAACTTGGCGAGACCTCATCTCTACAATAAATCAAAAACTAGCCGGGCGCGGTAGCACACACGCCTGTAGTTCCAGCTACTTGGAAGGCTGAGGCAGAAGGATCGCAGGTCGAGGCTGTGGTGGCTGGGAGCGGCCACTGCACTCCATTCTGGGAGGCAGAGTGAGACTCCAACTCAAAAAAAAAACAAAAAAAAACACTTGCTCATGACTGGGCTAGGTGGCTCAGCCTATAATCCCAGCACTTTGGGAGGCCGAGGTGAGTGGATTGCCTGAGCCCACGAGTTCGAGAC
>NW_007090903.1:0-306 GCF_000164805.1 Carlito syrichta
TGAGCAGTGTTTTGTAGTTTTCATTGTAAAGGTCTTTCACGTTTCTGATTAGGAAGATGCAAAGGTATTTCATTTTTTTGTGGCTATTGTGAATGGAATTGTGCTTTTTTGGGGGGGTTTTGATTATTATTGGTGTAAAGAAATGCAATTGTCTTTTGCACATTTATTTTGTATCCTGAGACTTTGCCAAAGGCCTTTATCAGTGTATGGAGGATTTTGACAGATTCTCTTGGGTTTTCAAGGTACACAATCATGTCATCTGCAAAGAGAGATAACTTGATTTCCTCTTTTTCTATTTGGATACCC
>NW_007090904.1:0-353 GCF_000164805.1 Carlito syrichta
AGTCAGCTTGTTAGCTAGGTAGCTAGCTAGTTAGCTAACTGTTTAAATCAGCTGGCTAGCGAGGTAGCGAGCTAGTCAGCTAACTATTTAAGTCAGCAGTCTAGTTAGTAGCTAGCTAGTTAATTCTGCTAATTAAGTCAGCTGACTAGCCAACTGACTATGTAGGTAGTGAGGAAATTAAGTCATTTGGCTAGCCAGCTGGCTAGCTGGTCAAATCAGCTATTTAAGATAGCTGGCTAGCCAACTGGCAAGGTAGGTAGGTAGTTAGTTAAGTCAGCTAGATAGCTACCTGACTAGTTACTAATGTCATCAAGTTAAGTCAGCTGGCTAGCCATCTGGCTAGCTGGTTAAGT
>NW_007090905.1:0-300 GCF_000164805.1 Carlito syrichta
CTGTAGTTCCAGCTACTTGGAAAGCTGAGGCAGAAGGATCACTGGAGCCCAGCAGGTTGACGCTGGGGTGGCTGTGAGTGTGTCACTGCACTCCAGTCTGGCAAGAGGTTGAGACTCCAACTCAAAAAAAAAGAAAAATTAACTGGGGGCCGGGCTCGGTGGCTCAGCCTGTAATCCCAGCACTTTAGGAGGCCAAGACAAGTGGATTGCCTGAGCCCACAGGTTCGAGACCCACCCGGGCAACTTGGTGAGACCTCATCCCTACAATAAATCAAAAATTAGCCGGGCGTAGTAGCACGC
>NW_007090906.1:0-362 GCF_000164805.1 Carlito syrichta
ACTCTGTTGCCCAGGTTGGAGTGCAGTGGCACGCTCATGGCCACCACAACCTCCACCTGCTGGGCTCAGGCAATCCTTCTGCCTCAGCCTTTCAAGTAGCTGGAACTACAGGTGCATACCACCAGGCCCAGCTGACCTTTTTTTACTTATTGTAGAAATAAGAGTCGGGCTCGGTGGCTCAGCCTGTAATCCCGCGCCTTTGGGAGGCTGAGGTGAGTGGATTGTCTGAGCCTGCGGGTTCGAGACCCGCCTGGGCAGCGAGACTTCATCTCTACAATAAATCAAAAAAAATCAGCCGAGTGTGGTAGCGCATGCCTGTAATTCCGGCTACTCGGAAGGCTGAAGCGGAAGGATAGCCGGAG
>NW_007090907.1:0-881 GCF_000164805.1 Carlito syrichta
CTCAGACCTAGAAAAAACAATACAGGAATTCATATGGAAACACAAACATCCAAGAATAGCTAGAACAATCCACAGCCAAAAAAAAAACAACAACAACAAAAAAAAACAAAGCAGGTGGTATCACCTTTACCAGACTTCAAACTTTACTATAAAGCTGCAATCATCAAAACAGCTTGGTAATGGTATAGTAACAGGCATATAGTTCAATGAGATAGAATTGAGATTCCAAAAGCAAAACCTCAATTTCTCAACCAACTCATCTTCGACAAAACCTCCACCACCTACCACTGGGGAGAGGAGAACCTATTCAGTAAATGGTGCTGGGAAAACTGGCTGACCACATGCAGAAGATTGAAACAGGACCTCTATCTATTCCCATTCACAAAGGTTAATTCCAAATGGATCAGAGACCTAAATGTAAAACCTCAAAACATAAGAACCTTTGAAAATGAAGGACATACTCTCATTGAAATATGAACTGGCATCCAATTCCTGAAAACCTGAAACCCACAGGTCATAAGAGAGAAGATAGACAAGTGGACCTTATTAAACTGGCAAGTTTCTTCAAAGCCAAAGAAACCATCAAGAGAGCAGGGAGACAGCCTACAGACTGGGAAAAAGTATTTGCCAACACCAGGTCTGACAAAGGCTTAACATCTTGGATCTACAAGGAACTCAAATATGCTCAAAAGAAAAAAACAACCCCATTATAAAATGGCCAAAAGATATGAACAGACACTTCACAAAGGAAGACATTCGAGCAGCCAACAGACACATGAAGAAATGTTCAACCTCACTAATCATCAGGGAGATGCGAATCAAAACCACACTGAGATACCACCTAACTTCAGTCAGAATGACAATTATCAACAACTCAAAAA
>NW_007090908.1:0-582 GCF_000164805.1 Carlito syrichta
CAAGAGACCAAACCTAAGAGTAATTGACCTTCCTGAGGCAGAGAGAGAAACAGAAGTCACACTGGAACAAACATTTCATGAAATCATTCAAGAAAACTTCCCTCATCTCATCAAGGATGAAAAAATTCAAACACAAGAGATTCAGAGAACCCCTGCAAGACAACAAATGAGAAGACCAACTCCCAGACACATAATAATTCACCTAAACAAAGTAGGTATAAAAGAAAAAATCCAAAAGTCTGCAAGAGAAAAAGGTCAGACTACCTACCAGGGAAGACCAATTAGAATAGCAGCAGATTTACCTACAGAAACCCTCCAGGCTAGGAGAGCTTGGAGCCCTACCTTCAAAGTTCTAAAAGATAAACAATTTCAACTGAGAATAACCTACCCAGCCAAACTAAGCTTCATCAGTATCGGAGAATTGAAATCTTTCCAAGATATCCAATCCTTAAGAACTTACGCTGCCACCAGACCACCTCTACAAGAAACACTTAAGAAAGTATTGAACACCGAAAAAAAGGAAAAAAGAACAACAACATTCTTCACAAGAGTACAGGCAAAAGATTAAAAACACACATGATC
>NW_007090909.1:0-321 GCF_000164805.1 Carlito syrichta
GAATAGAGACCAGTGTCACAGATCTCCCAGGCAACAAGCTAACTGCCTGCAACAGAAACAGAGGAGAGAGGCTGGAGATTAGATCTCACGAACTTTATCCACTAAGGGAGAGAGAGAAAAATCTACACACATGAAGAAAAACCCAAAGAAGCATATGGGTCTCTCCCAGACTCCTGGGAGGGCAGACACTGAGAAAACTGACTTTGGAATGCAAACAATGAAGAGCCTCAGAATGACTGGTCTCAAAATACAAACCTAGACATCAAGACATTAATGGAGAAATTAAAAAGAATTGAGGAGACTCAAGAAGAAACTAGAAAG
>NW_007090910.1:0-40715 GCF_000164805.1 Carlito syrichta
AAGGGTTTCTGTGGATAAATCTGCTGCTATTATAATTGGTTTTCCCTGGTAGGTAGTCTGACCTTTTTCTCTTGCTGCCTTTAGGGTTTTTTCTTTTGTAGCTATTTTGTTTAGGTGAATTATTTTGTGTCTTGGAGTTGGTCTTCTCATTTGTTGTCTTGCAGGCGTTCTCTGAATCTCTTGTGTTTGAATTTTTTCATCCTTAATGAGATGAGGGAAGTTTTCTTGAATGATTTCATGAAATGTTTGTTCCAGTGTGGCTTCTGTTTCTCTCTCTGCCTCAGAAAGCCCAATTACTCTTAGGTTTGGTCTCTTGACGTGATCATTCATCTCTTGCAGGTTTTGTTCTGTCTTTTTGAGCTTCTTTTCTATGCTTTTGACAACTTGGGTTAGTTCTGTGTTTTGGTCTTCGAGCTCTGAGATTCTTTCTTCTGCTTGACTGATTCTGCTTTCCATGCTTATTAGTCTGTTGTTCATTTCCATCACAGTACTCTTTACTGTTGTCATTTCTGTCTTCCTATTTTCCTCTTGTCTCTCCTCAATTTTTTTAATTCTCTCCATTAATGTCTTGATGTCTGGGTTTGTTGCATGAAACCAGTCATTCTGGGGGCTCTTCATTGTTTGTGTTCCAGAATCTGTTTTCTCAGTATCTGATTTCCCAGAGGTCTGTGCGAGACCTATATTCTTCTTTTGGTTTTTCTTCATTTCTGTGGTTTTTTCCCCTTCCCTACTTTTTCTTTCCCTCCACGTCACCATCTTCTTTAATTCTGTTATTCAGGGGTAAAGGGATTGGTTTTACTTCTGTTTGTTCAATTTCCTATTCTTTATGTATGTCCTCTTACTTTGTTCAATTCTGGAGTTGCACTGTAGGTTGGAGGTGATCCTTTTTGCAGTTTTGAGATTTACTTAAGGGGGGAACTGTGATTCAAAATCTATCTGCACGTCCTGGTATTCACTGACAGGTGTGTGGATAATGTGGAACCTGCTTCCCACTGCCCTGGAATCTGTCTGTGCAGTAGGGCTGTAGGTTTACTCCCTGAAATACAATGTGGTTAGCAGAGGGGAGGGAATGGAGCAGATAGTGGGTTGAAGAGGGTAGTGGAGAGATAGAGGAGTAAGGGGGGAAACAAACGAGTGTGCCAACAAATAGAGAGAGAGGCCTATAGTGAAACAGATAAAAACAATAGACCACAGCTACAGACGAACCAACTCTCATACAAAAAATAAAAAATAAAAATAAAACATATAGTGATGCTAACATACAAGCTAACCAACCACCTTATTAGTGTGCTGTTCCTCTATACAAAGATATGGTTTAAAGAGAGAAGAAAAGAGAAGAAAAGGAAAAGGAAAAAAGAAAAAAGGGAACAATACAGTAGGAATAGAATTAAGTCATTAAACTAATAGAATCAATGAAGCACACTCTGAGACATTTCGTTTAACTCCAATGTCCTTTCAGGTCTGATTTCTAGTTTTCTTTTCAAGCTGGTAAATTAGTTTGCAGTTAGGGTCAGTTACCCCTGGTCTGCTGTGAAGGACAGTTCAGATTACCCTCCGTTCAGCACTCTGGTCTATGTCTTTATCAAGCTTGTTTCTCCCGTTTTGGTGATGTTACCTTGAATCGCCAGCAGGTGCTGCTATCTTAGCTGCTTGCCCCAGAGGGGGTGGGGCCGGACAGGAACAAGATGGCTGCCTGCCTCAGGGCAGACAACAGAAGACCCATGACTGACGGGCAGAACTTCTCGGTCACAGGAGAAGTGGCAGCGATCCCAGCAGATCTTCCCTGAAGTGGCTTGAAGTGGATCACCTCCGGCCCTGGTGGTACGATGTGCTACTGCCGTAATGGTGGCTGTGGCGGCAGCGGCACTGTTTGCACCGCAGTGACTGTCTAGTCCGTCGCAATGCCCCAGCGGTGGCAATGGCCAAGCAAGCACCATCTTAAACCCACCGCCAACATATTGCTAAATGGACAGAAACTGGAAACATTTCCCCTGAAAACTGAAACAAGACAAGGCTGCCTACTCTCTTGTTCAACATTGTGTTGGAAGTCCTAGCTAGAGCAATTAGACAAGAGAAGGCAATCAGGGATATCCAAATATGAAAAGTGTAAGTTAAGTTATCCTTCTTTACTGACAATACCTTGAGAATCCAAGGTCTGTCAAAAACCTTCTTTCACTGATAAAGGACTTTTGGCACAGTCGCGAAGTACAAAATAAATGTGCAAAACACAGTCTCATGCTGATACACCAACAACAAGCAGGCAGAGAACCAAATAAAAAGCACAATCCTATTCACAATAGCCACACACACAAAAATGAAATACCTCAGCAACTTCCTAATAAGAGAAGTGAAAGACCTTTACAATGAAAACTACAAAACATTGCTCAAAGAAATCCAAGAAGACACAAACAAATGGAAAAATATTCCATGCTCATGAATAGGAAGAATCAACATTGTTAAGATGTCCATTATACCAAAGACAATCTACAGATTCATCGCAATACTTACTAAACTAAACTACCAATATCATTCTTCTCAGACTTGGAAATGACAATACAGAAATTCATAAGGAAACATAAGTGACCACGAATAGCCAAAACAATCCTTAACAAAAGAAAGAAAGCAGAAGGTCTCACACTTCCAGACTTTAAACTTTACTATAAGTCTACAGTAATCAAAACAACCTGGCATTGGTACAAGAATAGGCATATGGACCAATGGAACAGGATAGAGATTCCAGAAGCAAAACCTAAATTTCTCAACCAACTCATCTTCTACAAAGCCTCCAGCAACAACCATTGGAGAAAGGAAAATCTATTCAGTAAATGGTGCTGGGAAAACTGGCTAACCACATGGAGAAGATTGAAACAGGACACCTACCTATCACCATACACAAAAATAAACTCTAAATGGATCAAAGACCTAAGCGTAAAACCTTGAACTATAAGAACCTTGAAAATGCAGGAGACACCTTTATGTAAATTGGAACTGGCAACCAATTCCTGATAAAAATTCCAAGTTCCCATGCCATAAGAGATAAGATAGACAAGTAGGACCTCATCAGCTCAAAATCTTCTGCAAAGCTAAAGAAACCATCAAGAGTGTAGGGAGACAGCCCACAGAATGGGAAAAAATATTTTCCAATTGTATATCTGACAAAGGTCTAATATCCAGGATCTACAAGGAACTCAAACGTGCTGAAAGGAAAAAAAAAAACAAAACAGCCCCATTAAAAAGTGGGCAAAAGACATGAATGACACTTCTGAAAAGAAGATATATGGGCAGCTAACAGGCACATGGAAAAGTGCTCAGCCTTACTAATCATCAGAGAAATGCAAATCAAAACCACATGAGATACCACCTAACCCCAGTAAGAATGGCCATCATGAACAAAACAACAACAGATGCTGAACAGGATGTGGAGATAAAGGAATGCTTCTACACTGCTGGTGGGAATGCAAACTGGTACAACCTCTTTGGAAAACAGGGTGGTGATTTCAAATCTAATTAGAAATTGACCTTCCATATGACCCAGCAATCCCCCTACTGGGAATATACCTGGAGGAACTCAAATCATTCTACAAAAAAGATACCTGAACATGCACGTTTATTGCAGCATTATTCACAGTAGCAAAAACATGGAACCAACCATGCTGCCCATCAAAACTGAACTAGAAAAAAAAAAAAAGTGGTACATGCACAAAATGGAATATTACACAGCCATAAAGAATAGCAAACATATGAACTTTGCAGCAACTTGGATGAATTTAGAGTCCATCATACTCAGTGATCTATCACAGAAGCAAAGAACTGAGTACCACATGTTATCACTCATAAGTGGACCTTCAACATTTACCATAATCCTATAAGAAAGGGATTGGCAGTAGTGGGATACTACTGGGGTGAGGTTGGGGGTGGAGGACACAATGTCAATAAGGGTACCTGATCTCAAACCAGGCAAAGTGGAGACCAGTGGGAGGCCCAAACTTTACCTGTATGATGACTACTTGTATACTTAATCCTGTATTGTACCCCACATCTTTAAAATTAAATAAATATATTTTCTTCTAGGGATGCCTGATAACAATAAATTTTCTTAGTTTTTGTCTGGGAATGTTTTTATCTTTTTTTTTCTTTTTAAATGAATAGTTGGGTAGTATAGAATTCTTTATTGACAGTTGTTTTCCTTTAGGACTCTGACTCTGTCATGTCACTGCCTTTGCCCTCCTTTTGCTCTGATTAATAGTCAGCTGTTAATCTTATTGGGGTTACTTTGTATGTGGTGAATAATTTTTCTCTTACTGTTTTTAAGATTTTTAAAAAACTTTTATTATAGAGACGTGGGGTACAAATGAGTATTAACTGCATTAAGTAGGCTGCATGCAGGTGAAGTTTGGGCTTCTAACTGGCCCTCTCCCTGGTAGTGTACCAGGTACCTTTGTGTTGTCACATGGCCCTGCCCTCCTACCTCCTTCCCTCCCCTGGCAGTGCTCAGTGACTGCTGATCTCTCCCTTGTGCTAATGTGACTAATATTCAGGGCCCACTTATGGGTAAGAACATGTGGGATTCAGTGTTTTGTTTCTGTGATAGCTTACTTGGTATGATAGCCTCCACCTTCATCCAGTTTGCTGTGAAGTACATGTTTTTGTTCTTTTTTATGGTTGTGTAATACTCCACTGAGTACATGTACCACATTTTCTTAATCCAGTCCACTTTCGATAGGCAGCAGAGTTGGTTTTATGTCTTTGCTTTGTGAATAGTGTAGCAATAAACATGTGTGTGCAGTTATCTTTTTTGTAGAATAATGTATGTTCCTCTGGGTATATTCTCAGGAGAGAGATAGCTGGATCATACAGAAGGTCAAATTTTAGTTCTTTTAGGAATTGCCTCACTGCTTTCCCTAGAGGTTGAACTAGCTTACACTCCCACCAACAATGTAGAAGCATTCCCTTTTCTTTTAGCCCACACCAGCATCTGTTGCTTTTTGACTTATTAATGATAGTCATCTTTACAGGAGTTAGGTGGCATCTCACTGTAGTTTTGATTTGCATTTTTTTGATGATTAGTGAGGCTGAGCATTTTTCATGTGTGTTGACTGCTTGTATGCCATCTTTTGAGAAGCATCTGTTCATGTCCTTTGGCCACATTTTAATGGAGTTACTTGTTTTTTTCCTTTTAGCTCATTTAGGTCTTTGTCAGATGAATAATTGGAAATTTTTTCCCCCATTCTGTGGGTTGCCTCTTTACTCTCTTGATGGTTTCTTTTGCTGTACAAAAACTTTTCAGTGTGATGAGGTCCCATTTTTCTATCTTAGCTTTTATGGCATTCACTTTTGGGGGCTTGGTCAAGAATTTGTTGCCTACTTTGATGTGCATAAGGATGTTTCCTATGTTTGCTTCTAGAATTCTTATAGTTTGAGGTTCTATGTTTAGGTCTTTGATCTATTCAGAGTTGATTTTTGTATGTGGTGATAGATAGGAGTCGTATTTCGTTTTCTGCATGTGGTTAGCCAGTTTTCCCAGCACCTTTGGCTAAATATGGTCTCCTTTCCCCACTGATTGTTATTGGAGGCTTTGTTGAAGATGAATTTGTTGAGAGACCATGCTTTTGCTTCCAGGATCTCTGTTCTGTTCCACTTGTATGTATTCCTATACCAATACCAAACTATTGGGTTACTGTAGTCTTGTAATAAAGTTTAAAGTCAGGAAATGTGATACCTCGCACTTTGTTCCTATTGCTGAAGATTGTTTTGGCTATTCGTGCTCTTTTTTTGTTTCCATGTAAATGTCTGTATTGTTGTATTCAGGTCTGAGAAAAATAATGTTGGTAAATTCGATGGATATTGCATTGAATCTGTAGGTTGCCTTGGGTAGGAAGGACATCTTGACAATATCAACTCGTCTAATCCATGGGCATGGAATGTTTTTCCATTTGTTTGTGTCATCCTTGATTTCTTTGAGCAGCATTTTGTAGTTCTTATTGTAAAGTTCTTACACTTCTCTGGTTAGGTATATGCCAAGGTATTTTATTTTTTTGTGGCTATTGTGAACGGGATTTTCTTTTTATTTGGTTCTCTGCCTTCTTGTTGCTGATTTCTAGAAATAAAACTTTCTTTTGTATGTTGATTTTATAACCTGAGACTTTACCAGAGTTGTTTATCCGTGTGAGGAGGCTTGTCACAGACTCCCTAGAGTTTTCAAGGTATAGAATTATATTGTCCACAGAGAGGGATAGCTTAACTTTCTCTTTTCCTATTTTGAGACCCTGATTTCCTTCTCTTGCCTGATCACTTTGGCTAGGACTTGCAGCACTATGTTGAACAAGAGAGGTAAGAGTGGGCATTCTTGTCTTGTTCCTGTTCTTTGGGGACTGCTTCCAGCTTTTGCCTATTGAGCAAAATGTTGGTTGTGAGTTTATCATAGATGGATGGTTCTTACCATCCAGTGTTTTGAGCAGTGTTTCTTCTATGCATAGGTGCTCAAGGGATTTTTATCAAGAAGGGATGCTGGGTTTTGTTGAATGCTTTTTCTGTGTTTAATGATAAAATCATGTGATTCTTGGTTTTGCATCTGTTAATGTGCTGAATTACGTTTATGGTCTTACAAGTGTTGAACCAGTCCTGTATCCCAGGAATGAAGTCTACCTGGTCATGGTGGATGATCCTTGAGATGTATTGTTCTATCCGATGTGTTAGAATCTTGTCAAGAATGTTTGTGTCTATATTCATCAAGGAGACTGGTCTGTAATTCTCCTTCCTTGTTGGGCCTTTACCAGGTTTGAGTATCAGTATGATGTTAGCTTCATAAAGTGAGTTGGGGAGAATTTTATCATTCTTGATTGCCTGGGATAATTTCAATAAGATTGTTATCAGTTCCTCCTTGTATGTCTTGTATAATTCAGCTGGGAAACCATCTGGTTTGGGGCTTTTTTGTGTGGAGATTTCATATGACTGAGTCAATTTATAGATTATTATTGATTAGTTTATAATGTCAATTTTTTCTTGTTTTAACCTTGGGAGGTTGTATCATATCAGAAAGTCCTCCATTTCCTTTAGGGTTTCTAGTTTATTTGCATATAGGTGTTTATAGTAATTATCTGATAATCATTTGAATTTCTGTAGGGTCAGTTGCCCTTTGCATTTCTGATTGTGTTTATTTTGAGTTTCTCTCTTTGGAGTGTGGGTTTTGTTCCCCATTCTACTTGGGCTTCCATTGCCCACCACTATGCCCTGACCAGGATTCTTCCTATAGGGCTGATGAGTCATGCATGACTGGGAGGGGTGAACTGCCTCAGAGTGCCTTAGGATCACTCATCCACTCTCATACACTGGGGCAAGGCTTTAGTTCCTGTGTGAGCCTGGTGCACAGCTGGGATGAGGTGCCAGGATTTCTGCTTCTATCATTGCTTTCTGGTCTATATATATTCAAAGAAACCTTTGCTGGGTGCAGAGTGCTTCACCTGTTAAACAGTGTTTGGGTTGTCTCTGTTTATAGATGCCTGGGTCTCTACTCTCTGCCTTGCTCGACAAGAGAGGCTCTGGTCTGCTTCTCTGTGGTAGCCATTTTAGATCCCTCCTAATACTTCTTTTAAATTTTGTTTCATTATAGAGATGTGGGGTAAAAGTGAGGATTAACTAGACAAGTAGGCTGCATTCAAGTGAAGTTTGGGTGTCTAATTGGCCCTCACTCCCCCTGGTAGTGGACCTGGTGCCCTTTGTGTTGTCACATACCCCCTACATTTCTTCCTTTCTCCTTCTCCTAGCAGTGCTCAGCAACTGCCAATCCCACATTTGTGCTAATATGACTGGTGTTCAGGGCCCATTTATGAGTGAGAACACGTGGTATTCCTTTCTTTGTTTCTGTGATAGTTCACTTAGTATGATGATCTCCAGCTCCATCCAATTTGCTGCATAGTCTATGATTTTGTTGTTCTTTTTGACTGATCATCATGTATACGTACCACATTTTCTTTATCCAGTCTGCTTCAATGGGTAGCAGGGTTGGCTTTATGTTTTTGCTATTGTGAATAGAGTGGCAATAAACATGTGTGTGCAAATGTCTTTTTGGTAGAGTGATTTACATTTTTCTGGGTGTATTCCTAGGAGAGGGATTGCTGGAATATATGGAAAATCAATTTTTAGATTTTTAAAGAATCATCACATTATTTTCCATAGAGGTTGAACTATCTTGCATTCTCACCAACAGTGTAGATGCATTCTCTTTTCTCTGCACATGTACCAGCACTTGTTTTTTGACTTATTAATGATAGCCATCCTTACTGAAGTTAGGTGGTATCTCATTGTAGTTTTGATTTGCATATTTCTGATGATTAGTGAGGCTGAGCATTTTTTTTATATGTCTGTTGACTGCTTGTATGTAATCTTTTGAGAAGTGTCTGTTCTGTCCTTTGACTACTTTTTAATGGGACTGTTAACTTTTTTTCTTTCACTTCATTAGTTTTTTGTTTTTCTTTCACTTAATGTTTGACTTTCAACAGTTTGGCTTATGATGTGTTTGGGTGTATATCTCTTTATTTTTATCCCACATGAGGTTTTAAGCATCCTGGATCTGTAGATTCATGTTTTACACTATCTGTAGAAAATCTTTAGTCATTAAATTTTGTCTTCTTTCATTTTCTCTCCACGCCTTGGGGGTAAATCCTATTACACATATGTTCCTGAAATTGATCTACCAAAGATCTCTGAGGGCAAGCGCACTTATCTCCAAGTTTTTCTCCATTATTTAGATTACATAATTTCTGCTTTTCTTTTGCCAGCTTATGTCCACTGTTTATCCTTTCTACTGATTTAAAAAAAATTAGTTATTATTCAACACCAGAATATTCTTTGATTCTTTTATAATTTCCATATTCTTCCTGAGAATCTCTACTTGTTTATTCATATTTATCATTTTTAAAAAACATAGTTTCTTTAGTTTTTGAGCATATTTTTATTAGATGCTTTGAAGTCTTTGCTTATTTAACACAACTTCTGGGACACTCAGAGATAGTTTTTATTTACTATGTTTTATCTAAGCATGAGTCACTTTTCTGTTTATTTGCATATCTTTTAGTTTGTTGTTGAGAATGGAAGGTTTTGGATAATTTTTTTTGTAGTTTTGGTTGTTTTCAGTTATTCCTTGAGTTTCAGTTTATGTGAGGCCCATTTTGTTTTATATTTTAATGTATCCTCAGGATAGGCCAAGAGTTGTTTAAAAGCTTGGTTCTCTTTGCCTTCACTGTGTATGTACATAGTCCTAATCAGGAATAATCTTGCCCCAACCAGTTCTCAATTTCTTCCTTGCTGGCTGCTTTTTAAATAAGTCATTTTTCCCGACAGTGCCCCTGGAAGTGGTCATTACTTACTTTCCCAAATTGAGTAAGCCCTCTTCAACCATGGTAGAGAAACTGGAGATCCTTTTGTTCTGTCCTACATAGCAGTATTTTTAGGCCAAACATGCTTGTGGGCAGCAATGGGCACAGCCTCAGTCCAGAATTTCAGTTTTCTACTGTTCTTACTGTAAGTTTAGCAGTTTTTAAACCCAAACATTTTTCTGAATTTTGTATACCTTTGAGAAATCTCTCTGTTTATCAGTTGCATTTAGGTTTTATATTGCTTTACAGAGGAGGATTTGCTTATCTTTTCACTTGGCTATAGCCAGGATTTTCAGTCTTGCCTTTATACTTTTCATGGTATTGGGTTTCAAGGTAGGTACTTATTTCCTTTCACCTTTATGAATGACTACATATATTTAGATTACATTCCTGAATAATAGATATTTTAAGTAATTACCAAAGAACTCCTAGAAATGATTGATTTCTTTTTTTGCTTATATTTCAATAAGCCCTTGATGCCTAATTGATAAGTTTTATAACTCCTTGTCTTTTCTTTTCCTTGGGGTTTAAAGTATTTAAACCAGTACCTGATCCCAAATCTTAACCATATGCAATTTGTATTCATTGATTCAGCAAATATTTCTTGCTCACCTGCTGTCTGCTACATATATCTGAAATAATTTGTTCAACTAACAATGTAACTAAACAAATGAGCCTTTTATATAATACTTTATGGTTTACAAAATAATCTCACTATATCTGTCAGGATCCTGACTGGAAAGAAATGCCCTGCTTAAATTAGGTAATTTTGGTGAATTTAATAAAGGAACTAGTTACAGTGGTATGGGTGGGGCTTAGAGTAATCAAGATGGCATGTTTTAGAATTCTTAGTCTGCTAATAACTAAGAGATATTACCACTCCTCGGCTTGAAGGAGTAAAAAAGAGGATGTGATTAGTACTAGTCATAGGGAAGACTAAACATAGAGAGGGACACCTGGCAGGAGCTTTTGTCTTCAGTAGAACAGCAAAGGAAGGAGCCACAAGAAATAAGTACTTTGTCCTTGTTCTTCCTATTCTTCATGTTTGGCTGGCACCTTCCATTAGCCAAATTCAACCAGAAGCTAGCGAGAAAGGGAGCCCACTGATGTAGTCTATAGAGGTCAACCTCCTGTAGCACAGAGCAGGGGAGAAGAAGGAGAATGGCTTTGGTGTGGGGGTGGGGAGGAATGAAAAATATTCAGCACACTCACCTTTATTCATTAATAAATCTCATTAATTTTTTTCTACAAAAATGTCTCACATGTTCCATTAATTTTTAATTTTTTTTTTTTTTTTTAGACTGTCTCACTCTGTCACTCAGGTTGAAGTGTAGTGCCACAATTATGGCTCACTGCAGCCTGGACCTCTGGGCTTAAGAGATTCTTCTGCCTCAACTCTTGAGCAGCTGAGACTTCAGGAGTGTGCCACCATGCCTAGCTATTAAATTTTCTTTCTTTCTTTTTTTTTTTTTACTTTAAGAAAGTAGGGGTCTCACTAGATTACCTGGGCTAGTCTTGAACTCCTGGTCTCAAGTGATCCTCCCACCATGGTCTCCCAAAATGCTAGGATTTCAGTCATGAACTACCATGCCTGGCTCCCTCTTTAATGCTTTCTACCCCTCTCTTATTAGTTCAGATATGTATCATCTCTTGATTATATGATCGAAAGAATCTCTCCTTTCAGACATCCCTTAGATATATATTGCTGCTAGTTTTGCTAGAGTTTCAGCCTGGATTTTATGACAAGTTTTCTTCCTTCCCTTCTCTCTGTCACTAACCCTATTTTCCTGTGTTCATTACATTTTTCAGAAATAAAAGCACTGAGGATTCTTTTGTTAATCTAAATTGTGAAATTGGGGGAAAACTGCCTTGCTGATTTTATGTTTTTGAACTTCATATGTAGGCCTTTATCTGCATTTTCATTTTTAAAAATTTGAACATCTTTTGAAAAATTTCAGTGGAAATATAAAATTCTGTTTTTTAATTATGTTGAAATTGAGGCCAAAATGGTGAAATAATTTTGCTAGGCCAGGCAGTTCTTTGGTTGTTTTTGTTTAAGGAATTTGTATAGATTGAAATGCAGCTGCAAGTGGATTAGTGATTTTCTGCTGCTTACTTGTCAAGATTTTTATTTTTTGGATGAAAAATAGTATTTCAAAACCTGGCAGCATATTGACAAAAACAGAGGAGCACTTTGTGTAATTATCTTTTTGAAAAACTACCTCTTTAAAAGACAAAGATTGCCTCTGCTACTTCTATTCCCATGTATCTCCAACAATAGATTTATTGACAATTCTTAGATAAGGTTTAATTTTCTACACTCCTCAGTCCATCATGGTGTACACTTTTCTGCATGGAGAGAGGCAGATTAGGATCCTACAAGTGACAACACAGTATGGAGGTGTCCTTGGTGTATAGAAGAAGTACTTGACTTTTTTTTTTACCAATCTGTGTTAGGTGCTGTTGTTTTCTATTTCTCTTTGTTTTTTTTACTTTTTAAAAAATATGTGGGGTATGACTCAGGATTAGGTATACAAGTAGTCATTGTACAGGTAAAGTTTGGGCCTCCTTTTGGTTCCCACTTTGCCTGTTTTGAGATCAGGTACGCTTATTGATGTTATGTGCCCCTTGACCACCGGCAGTATCCTGCTACTGTCAATGCCTTTATTTTATTTTATTTTATTTTATTTTATTTTATTTTTTGAGTTGGAGTCTCACTATGTCGCCCAGACTGGAGTGCAGTGGCCGCTCCTGGCCACTGCAGCCTTGACCTGCTGGGACCCGGAGATCCTTCCTCCTCAGCCTTCCATGTAACTGGAACTACAGGTGCGCACTACCATGCCTGGCTACTTTTTTAAAAATTTATTGTAGAGATGAGGTCTTGCCTGCCCAGGTGGGTCTCGAACCCGCGGGCTCAGGCAATCCACTCACCTCAGCCTCCCAAAGGCGTGGGATTACAGGCTGAGCCACCGAGCACGGCTTGTCAATGCCTTTATTATAGTATTATGGTAAATATTCAGAGTCCGCTTATAAGACAGAACATGTGGTACTCAATTCTTTGCTTCTGTGATAGATTACTGAGTATGATAGACTCTAAATCCATCCAAGTTGCCGTGAAGTCCATATATTTGTCCTTCTTTATGGCTGCATAATATTCCATTGTGTATATGTACCACATTTTTTAAATACATTCCAGTGTCAATGGGCAGCATGGGTGGTTCCATGTTTTTGCTATTGTGAACAGTGCTGCAATAAACATGTGTGCGCAGGTTTTCCTTTCAGCATATTTGAGTTCCTTGTAGATCCTGGATATTAGGCCTTTGTGAGATATCCAGTTGGCAAATATTTTTATCCCATTCTGTGGGCTGTCTCCCCACTCTCTTCATGGTTTCTTTTGGTTTGATGAATTTTTCTGATGAAGTACCACTTCTCTCTCTTATCTCTTATGGCATGGATATCTAGGGTTTTGATCAGGAATTGTTTGTCTACATCGATTCCCCTAAAGGTGCCTCCTGTGTTTTCTAAGATTCCTACAGTTTGAGGTTTTACATTTAGGGCTTTGATCCATTTAGAGTTGATTTTTTTATGTGGTGATAGGCAGATGTCTGTTACAATCTTCTGCATGTGGTCAGCTAGTTTTCCCAGCACCGTTTACTGAATAGATTCTCCTCTCCCCAGTGGGCATTGGTAGAGGCTTTGTGGAAGATGAGTTGGTTGAGAAATTGAGGATTTGCTTCTGGAATCTCTATTCTGTTCCATGGGTCCACATGCCTCTTCTTTTTTTTTTTTTTTTGAGTTGGAATCTCACTCTGTCGCCCAGACTGGAGTGCAGTGGCCGCTCCCGGCCACCGCAGCCTCGACCTGCTGGGCTCCGGTGATCCTTCCGCCTCAGCCTTCCAAGTAGCCAGAATTACAGGTGTGTGCTACCACACCCGGCTTGATTTTTCGATTTATTGTAGAGATGAGGTCTCGCTGCCCAGGCGGGTCTCGAACCCACGGGCTCAGGCAATCCACTCACCTCAGCCTCCCAAAGGCGCGGGATTACAGGCTGAGCCACTGAGCCCGGCTTATGCCTCTTCTTGTATCAATACCAAGCTGCTTTGATTATTTTAGCCTTATAGTAAAGTTTAAAGTCTGGAAGTGTGATACTTCCCACTTTGTTTCTTTTGCTAAGGGTTGTCTTGGCTATTTGGGGTCCTTTATGTTTCCATATGAATTTCTATATTGTTGTTTTCTGGTCAGAGAACAATGATCTTGGTAATTTAATGGGTTTTGCATTGAATCTGTAGATTGCTTTTGGTAGGATGGATGTCTTAACAATGTTGATTCATCCTATTAAGCATGGAATATTTTTCCATTTGTTTGTGTCGTCTTGAATTTCTTTGAGCATTGTTTCATCATTTTCATTGTAAAGGTCTTTCACTTCTCTGGTTAGAAAGATACCAAGGCATTTTATTTTATTTTATTTTATTTATTTTTTTGAGTTGGAGTCTCACTCTGTCACCCAGACTGGAGTGCACCCGGCCACTGCAGCCTCGACCTACTGGGCTCCGGCGATCCTTCCACCTCAGCCTTCCAAGTAGCTGGAACTACAGGCGCGCGCTACCATGCCCGGCTAATTATTTTGATTTATTGTAGAGATGAGGTCTCGCCAAGTTGCCCAGGTGGGTCTTGAACCTGCGGGCTCAGGCAATCCACTCACCTCAGCCTCCCAAAGCGCTGGGTTTACAGGCTGAGCCACCGAGCCTGGCGGCATTTTATTTTTTTGTGGCTATTGTGAATGGGATTGTGCTTTATATTTGGTCCTTTGCCTGTTTGTTATTGATGTATAAGAATGCAACTGTCTTTTGCACATTTATTTGTACCCTGGAACTTTGTCAAAGTACTTTATCAGTGCCGGGAGGTTTTTGAGAGATTGTCTTGGATTCTTGAGGTATAGGATCATACTGTCAGCAAAGCGAGATAACTGACTTGCTCTTTTTCTGTTTGGACACCCCTGATTTCCTTCTGTTGTCTAATTGCTCTAGCTAGGATTTTCAACACAATGTTGAAGAGGAGGGGTGAGAGTGGGCAGCCTTTTCTTTTTCCAATTTTCAGGGGAAATGCTTCCAGTTTCTGTTCATTTAGCAATATACTGATTGTGGGTATATTTAAGATAGTGCTTACTATTTTGAGATAGTCCCTTCTTTGTCTAGGTGTTCGAAGGTTTTTATCAAGAAGGGATGCTGGATTTTATCCAAAGCTTTTTCTGCATCCAATGATATAATCATGTGGTTCTTGTTTTTACATCTGTTGCTATATTTAATTACATTTATGGTCTTGTGGTTGTTGAGCCAGCCCTGCATCCTGGGGATGAAGCCTACTTGGTTATGGTGGATGATTTTTGAGATGTGTCGTCAGATCCTATTTGCTAGAATCTTATTGAGAACGTTTGCATCTATGTTCATCAGGAATATAGGCCTGTAGCTCTCTTTTTTTGTTGGATCTTTACCCAGTTTGTGTATCAGTGTGATGTTATCTTTATAAAATGATTTAGGGAGGATTCCATTTTCTCAATTGCCTGGAATACTTTCAGTAGGATTGGTATCAACTCCTTCTTGTATATTTTGTAGAATTCTGCTGGAAAGCCATCTGGTCTGGGGTTTTTTTTTTGTTTGTTTGTTTTTTGCTAGTTTATGATGGAGTCAATTTCCTGGTTTTTTGGGGTCTATTTAGTGTCTCAGCGTCTTCTTGTTTCAATGTTGGGAGATTGTGTGATGTCAGAAAGTCCTCCATTTCATTTAGGTTATCAAGTTTGTTCCATACAGGTGTGCATAGTAGTCTCTGATAATCTTTTGTATTTCTTCAGGAGCCATTGTGATTTGATCTTTTGCGTTTCTGGTTGTGTTTATTTGGACTTTCTTTCTCTTTTTCTTGGTCATTCAGGCTAGGGAGTCCATCGGTCTTTTTTATCCTTTCAAAGAACCAGTTTTGTGTTTTGTTGGTTTTTTTTTCTATAATATTTTTGTGTCCTATGTCTTGTATTTGGGCTTTTACTTTGGTGATTGGATTCTTCTGCTAAAGTTAGAGTTTTGGCGATCTTATCTTTTTTAAAAACGAGTTTAATTTGAGAGTGCAAGCCTGCCCCTTTGCATTTTATGAAGCCATCTTGGATTAAGGTCCTTGAACTGGGAATGAACAGTTGAACTGGATAATCCCCAAGTCTTCCAAACTATGCTTCCTGAGTGTCCTTCTACTTGGCTGTTTATTAGAAGTGGAACTGAAAGATGGCTCACTATTGTTAGGTCTTCTCTTTTGATTTTTCTTTTCCCTCCTTTGTGCACTCTCTTATCCCTTTTTACTTCACCAAAAGAAGTCTCTGCTGTCATTTCTGAGCTGAGAATGGCACATTGTTACAAATTTGTTTCCTGCTTCATTCCTGGCAAACTCATTACAAACTAATAGTGGTCCACACAGAAGTGCACTTCCTCTGGGAACAATAGCTGTAAATAAGGAGGCATTGCAAGCTGGCTGATAGGTTGTTGTTCTGAAGACAGTAGTGCTTTTTAGCACAATGTTTGACCTTTTTTTATATTGCCTCAGACCTGTCTAAGACCCTCAGGATCAATTTCTCATCTTAAAAATCCTCTCTAGGAAAACATTGTGTAGTTTAAGAAGATCTTTAAATTGCTTAAAGTCTCTCTATTTTCTTTCTGCGCCTTTTAAAAGATGATAATTATAGTTATGCTGGGTAATCTCCCTGTCATTTTGCAAAATGGACTTTCCTTCTTCTGGTAACAGATACTTTATATCAACATAGGAAACAACATGTTGAATATTTTATGAAGGTTAAATGTATAGGGCAAGAAAAGTAAAGCACTTTCATATATATATAGAGAAGGAACATTTTATGCAACTTGAAAATTACTTCAGGGTTAATAAAGCCTTTAAGTTTTTTTTATTTAGTCTTACATCTAAGCAATTATTGGCTTTGATTTGAAAGGCTATGTAAAACCCCTTTTCAATACTTTTTCCCCCCCTGTTGCTGTGAATATCTAATTGAACCACAAAATGGAGTGCTTCAGGAGATATCATTTCACCTTGGAGAATATGGGTATAGATATCTTAAGAAGTTATAATGTTTAAGTCCACTTAGTAGAAGCTCTATACTGTCAAA
Organism: Carlito syrichta; assembly: GCF_000164805.1. Classification (NCBI taxonomy): domain Eukaryota; kingdom Metazoa; phylum Chordata; class Mammalia; order Primates; family Tarsiidae; genus Carlito; species Carlito syrichta. The sequence goes on from NW_007090910.1 coordinate 16,531, forward strand.
TACTTGGAGTTTTTATAAGATACCTGCACATTGTTTCAGAAGATCTAGACTATTGGTTTCTAAGATGAATTCAACCAAATTTTCTGTTAATGAACAGTGCTCTATTTTCTGAGAAACTGAAAGCTTTACAGGTTTATTAGTTTCTGACTGAATTGATAATGAGGTTGGCAGATCTTCTTGTATTTGGTAGATACATGTTGTATTGTATTAACCTAAGCTACAGCATTGTATCCTCTCACAAAAATAGTGCAAACCATATGCATTTCAATAGATATTTTCAAACTTTCCATTTGACTCATATTTCTGCCAAAATACCTTCAGAGACTCTTAGTACACTATTTTCAAGTGGTCTGTTCCAAATGGAAAAAGGTGTTTCCCGGATTCAGTGGCTTTATTTCAAATGCAGAAATGCAATTTCTGTCTTTATTCTTCTAAATCATGGATTACTATTCTTATGCTTGTTCTATGTATATCCCAATCTCATGCAAAGGAAAACTTAGTGTTTATTGAATTTTACCATTTGAATGATTCATGGATACCTCAAACTTGACATTTCTTAAAATTTTCTTCATAACTTAATTTCTTTCTATACCATCTATTATAGTTAACACATCACTTATCTTCTAGTCACCAAGATGGAACTCTTAACATGTCACCCTCACCTAGTACTTTACTCCTTCTGTGGTTGATCCACATTTATGTGGTTGGCTTTGTAATAACAGTTCATTCATTTTCCCTACTGATAACAGATTACTTTTCTCTGACTAAGAGAGCCATCAGATGACTAGAATAAGTAATGGATTCTGTCCATTGTATTGGGTTGTGAGGAGGGTATGTGACCTAAATTGGTCAATTAGACCCTTCCTCAAGAGTTTTTAATTTAAACAAATATTGTAAGTAGGGAGAGAAACATTTTCTTGACTTTAACTTAAAGAATGTGGTTTGGGGCTTTCTGTGGCCATTTTCTCCCTCCATGTGAAGTAAGCTTCTCAACAGTAGGAGACAATAAACATGGTTAAGGGAGAAAGAGAAGAAGCAAACAGCATTTAAATTTTCCATGCCATCCCCAAGGTCCTCAAGTTATGCTGGTTTCTGTAGCTTTTCTTCACTTCTGAGAGCTTCCAGTTTTTACTTAAGCTAATTTGAGTTGAGTTTAAGTCACTTGCAATTTAGAAAGTCCTGACTTCTTCATCCATTCAAAAAGATATGCAATTATATTTCATAAATCTGTTCATATTTCCCTTGTCATCATTCCAACTGCCACTGCTTTGGTTCAGGTCTACAGTGTCTCATACTTGTACTCTTCTTGCCACTCCCCAACCCCACCCTGTCAGTCATTCTTCCACTCTATTGAACTATACTTATAGCACACTCATTTCCTGTTTAATATTCTTTGCCAGCATTCAGCTGAAATTTTTTAGGCCTGGCTTATAATGTTAAGATTTGACTCTTGCATTTCCTACCTCATCTCCTTCCATTTTTTTTTTTGATATATTCTATACTGTAGCCACATTTAAAAAATTGCCATGTCTAAATTATGTGGTTCTAGTTTATGCATCTATGAGGTTGCACACCTTTTCCCCTTTGTCTAGAATTCTGTCCTCCCTGAATCTTAATCTTATCGATCTGGTAAACTTCTACTTCCCTTTAAAGCTCAAATGTTCTTCACACAGAATTAACCATTCCCCCATTCATTGTAATTATACTTACTTCATGTATTTATACTTGATTGTCTTATATCTCTCCCTCCACCCCCACCAGCCTCCAGACTATAAACTACTTAAGATCAGAAACACTTGTTACAAGGATCCAGTAGGATATTTAGTTTCCTTTTTTATGTGGAGAACATCTTGTTCAAACCTCTCTAAAGTATATAGATTTTTATTCAGGAAATATTTATTCTTTTCCCTCTCTCATTATAGTTAGGGTATATATTCCCGTTCCTTTGATTTTGGACTTTGTCACATGAATTTCTTTAGTTGGTGGAATGCTAATGGATGTGACTTTAACAAAAGCCTTAAATACATTTTGAGTAATTTGACATGGCTTTAGCATGCTGGTGATTTGCATGAGAACAGGTGTATGAGAGACATGTTGAATATACTTTGATTCAAGCTTATCCTAGGAGCCAAGCCCAGGATACCTATAGCCTAAAGTAGAACTACCTAGCCCAGCATCAGTCAGCCAAACCATACTCTGCAAACCTATAGGCTTGGGAACAAATGCGTATTGCTGTAAGTCATGAAGATGTGGGGATAGGTCGTTTACAGCAATATATTGATGTTAGATATATTGTTATAGATACATGTTCATTTAATAGATTTGTAGCCAGAAAATTTTTAACATGAACTCAGCAAGCACTTAATAGCACTTACTAAACTTAAAGTGCTTCACTAAATATTATGGGAATGGGAAGATTAATTCAGAGAGATACATATATTCATATAGAAGTGTCTTTCTTGTAAGGTAAATTAAGCATCTGGCTACAGCCTCACATATGTAGAAGTTTCACATGATGAAGTCTATTATATATTGAAAGAAGGAGAAAATGTCACTTTACTATGAAAATAATAAACACAAGTGCTTTTATTTCTTTTATTCTTTTTCCCTTCCTCCTTTTCCTTGTCTCCATTCTTTCTTTTCTTTCTGATTCTAATTATCCTAGTCTCCTTGGGCTGCCATAAGAAAATACCACAAACTGCATGAATTAAACAACAGTTTATTTTCTCACAGTTCTGTAGGCTGGAAAGTCAAGATCAAGGTTCTGGTAGGGTTCAGTTTCTGGTGAGAACTCTCTACCTGACCTCCTTCTTGCTATGTCCTCATATGATTTTTCCTTGGTGCATGTGTGTGTGGAGAGAGGGAGGGAGGAAGGAAGGGAGAGAGAGAGAGAGAGAGAGAGAGAAGGGAAGAGGGGAGAGGGGAGAGGAGAGAGGGGAAAGAGAAGAGAAGGAGAGAGGAGTGGGGAGAAAGGAGGGGGAGAGAGAAAGACAGCATACTCTGGCGTCTGTTTTTTATAAGGACACCAATCATGTTGGATCAGGGCCCCTATCCTTATCCCCATTTAACCTTGATTATTTTCTTATAGGCCCTATTTTCAAATATAGTCACATTGGGGCGTAGGGTTTCAACATATGAATTTTGAGGGAGCACAAACATTCAGGACAGTGGCCTATTTCTAACCATAAACTGTATTATGTTCTCCTATTGTATGCTTCTATGATATCAGAAGTATGTACCTTCTTCATAACACTCATTATACTTGAGGTGTTCAATTAATGTTTGTGTTCTTTATGAGAACATAAAACCTAAGGAGCTGACATCATGTTGTTCTGACTCATTGCTGGTGCTAGTATCCTCAACCACTTTGCTGTGTGATGGATATTATAGTTAAAGAATAAAGCAGTATGAGAAGATGATAGGAAAAGGTTAATTCTGGGAAATAATCTCGGAAAAGGTGGCAGTTGAGCAAGGCCCTGAAGGCTTTGAATACACATAGCTAGTGAGAGAGTTCTAAATCATGGGAGTAGCTTGAGCAAATGTGTCAAGATAATATATGTTTGTGGAAACAGTAAATAGAACCGTATAAAGAAATAATTGATCTAATGATAGATAAAGTTTCACAAATATCTAGAAAACAAATTGTAGAGGTTTTGTGACGGGTTGATTTTGCATTTTATCCTTTATGTGGTGGAAATACAATCAAAGGCTCAGTGGAAATTGGGCCATAAGAGAAAAGGGGACTTGAGAGTCTTAGAGACAAGAGGCATGAAGACATTTAGGAGTTTGTTTTGTTGACCTAAAGAAATAACCTGAGGCAAAATTAATGTAGAGAGTTTATTTGAGCTACTTGGGAAACACCGGGAAGTGCTCTAGAGAACAGAGGATAAGCTCGAGTTTTTAAAGAAAAAAAGGACTAATTGGGAGTTGGAGTGATTACAAAATTTTTCTAGGAATTTTCATTAGTTTGCAGAAATAACAACAATTAGTGACTGACTACACATTGTAGGACTAAAGGGTGTGAGTTATGGTGTCCACCATATGACATCGTTAGGTAAATTTATAAGTTGTCAGTGACAACACTCAATATAGAGTCCATATAGCAGGCAACTTCAAAATGATTACTTAGGTCAAGGTGGAAGAAGTGAAATGTGACTGTTGCTACCTTTCACTCCCTCTCTAAAATTTACATTACTCAGGTAAAAATATTATTTTCTTTCTCAGTTGCTACAGACTATGAGAAGATTCATTGGGAAAGAAGAGAAGGTGATGTGAGTTAGAGTTAGAAAACAATAATCTTGTCATAGACCCAAGGTCACAAAGGTAATCAATGATAGATCTAGAGCTAAAACGGGGTCTTCTGACTGCCATTCTAATCAATAGTACATTCACTTAAAAATACGTGCCAGAAAGTATTTTAATCTTTGAAGAAGAATGACTTTGAAAGTGTCACCCAACCTTCAAATCTCTATTTTTATTCATCATTGTATGATGATATATAAAGCATTAATTATTCATCATGTATTTAATGTTTAATTGCTAGTTAATAGCTTTTAATATAATTCAAAAAATTACCTTGCTTATTTACTTGGTGAATCAATTCCTGTAGCTCAAGCTGAAAATATGCACTGAACTCCAGGAGTCAGACTACAGCAGTCCTCATTTCTTTTTTTCTTTTTGAGTTGGAGTCTCACTCTATCGCCCAGACTGGAGTGCAGCGGCCCCTCCCGGCCACCGCAGCCTCGACCTGCTGGGCTCCAGCGATCCTTCCGCCTCAGCCTTCCGAGTAACCGGAATTACAGGCGCGTGCTACCACGCCCGGCTAATTTTTTGATTTATTGTAGAGATGAGGCCCTGCCTGCTCAGGCGGGTCTCGAACCTGCAGGCTCAGGCAATCCACTCACCTCAGCCTCCCAAAGGTGCGGGATTCCAGGCTGAGCCACCAAGCCCGGCTGGTCCTCATTTCGTAATAAAACAGAAGTTCAGGGTTGGAAGTAAGGTCCTTTCCAGGTTTTATGCAGTCTGAAGTTTATATAATTTCAGAGGGTCTTCTTTATGAAAAACTGTATAAAATTATGAATATTAAAATTATAACTTGAGAATAAGAAAGGAGACCACAATAGCTTACTGGCACTTTGGAGACTCATGTCCAATTCTGCCGAAATCTCTTTAGGCTATTTACTAGAAATGCTTCAAAGTGCAGCCTTGCTTTCCCTTCCTATCCATAGCTCTCAGTAATTCTCAGCCCTCACAAGGGCCCTTGTAACAAAGGAACATTCAAGTTTAAATTTCGTATGCTTCTTTTAGTAAGTACATCTCTGGTTGGAACCTTTGTTTATCTAATCCAAACCTGACAAATCACTGCCCATCTTTTGTGTTCAAGTTTATATTGATAATGAACTCATATCTTAGATAATCTCATTCTTTGATGAAAGGAAATTTCAGTATTACCATTTTTGTAAATGTTACTGGTTTGCCCCTTCTTTCCCATGAAAGTTAATCAAGTATTGAAATAAAATTATTAAGTGGGAAGAAGAGTTTGTCCCTTAAAAAAAACCAAAAAACTCCTGTGATTCTGTTTCTGTAATCAACTCCTTTCTTTTACTGCTTTATGTGAGTCTTTATCCATTCTTGCTTGCCCCTTACAATATAGTCCTAATTATTGTTATGACTTCTATCGCCAGCTTTCTTCAAGTCTCTCATTTTATATTTATACTGCACCTAGAGAAATATTTTAAAAATAAATTTTGAAATGCCACTCTTTGGCTTAAAGTTTTCCAGTGACTCCCCATTTCCCTACCCTGATCTTCAGTCTCATGTCCTAGAACCCCTTGCATTATTGGACTTTGTTCATATTGGCAATTCCCTGGCCCACCTTTCCTGTCTTATTATTCTGTGACTTGTCACATTATGATCTTTCCACCTTCTTCCATTTGATATCTGGAATATTACTTATCCATATGGTAGGCACCATAACTCATGCCCTTTTAATTCAGCAATGTTCAATCACTAATTACTGTTATTTCTGTAAATCAATGAGAATTTCTGAAAAATGACTTTTGTAATCACCCCAAATCTCAATTATTCCTTTTTTTTCTTTAAACATAACTTGTCACTTCTGTTAACCCTTTGCAAGCTTTGTGACCCCAACTAAGTTAGGCTTTTCACTTTTATGTCCCTATAATACTTTTCACATATCTTGACTATAATTCCTACCCTGTTTTATTATAATACTAATTTGTTCATTTTTCTTGAATTGAGTTATAGCTTATTTTATGCCTATTCACTTATGGGTACCATAAACTGTTCTCATCCCTCTACATGTATCATTCATTTAATCCTTACAACAAATGAATTTACAATGGAAAACACTGGCAAGTAGTGTACTCCAAGGCCACACAGCTAATAAGGACTAGAGATGTGATGCAAACCCAGGCAGTCTTATTCCAGAGTATATTGAATCAGAGTATATTAATTACTATTCTATATTAACAAATTGGAATCTCTAGTGAATAGCAGAATCCCTGCTACATAGGAAGTGCTCAGTGAACATTTGGAGATTGAATCAAGGGACACAAGATTTTTTTTGCTTTTTCTGGTAGCCAAATGTATTACAGGTTTTGTATCCTTTATCCAAAATGCTTGAAACCAGAAGAGTTTTGTATTTCAGATTTCTTTGTATTTTGAAATATTTGCATTATACTTACCTTTGGAAATCTCATATCCAAACATCTAAAATCTGAAATGTTCCAATGAGCATTTTCCTTGAGCATCATGTTGACACTCACAAAGTTTCGGAATTTGGAGCATTTTGGATTTGAGATGCTCAACCTGTACAACATTGTTACTATTTGAAGATATTTATTGCTGAGGTCATATTCCTTTGGGTTTATTCTTAGAGAGTGTGTATTTTTGAGGTTTTTCATGAAGTAACTTGCATTTTTCAAGTTTCATCTTATTTTCAGCCTTTTCTGCAGGAAGGGCTAGTTACAATTCTGCTGGATATTATTTAAGCACACAGATTGCAATAGAGTTGTATAAGGTGACTGAATTGATTTCTGTCCCTTTCCCTTCCTAGTATTTTGATCACTCAAATACACAACTTTAAAACCCTCTCTTTTACAGTGAGCCAAGATCACCAATGTGTTCTCAGGAAGAAGTAGACTTACCATAAAAAAGAGAGAGATTAACTCCTTTGGTAAATTGTCTTATCTAGGGGTTCTAATTGATTCTCAGAAAGAAGTCATTTCTCTCTCATAGGTGAGCTCTTTGTTTTCTGATAGGATCTTCTCCACCCAAAAAGTCCAAACATTGTGGTTTCTTTTACAAGGAAGATGAGACTTTGGAAATGAATAGACTGAATAGGATGGGCAAAGTTATTATTTGCTAATTTTCTAGCAAATTAAGGTTATTTTTCTTCTTTTTTTCCATGAGTTTCTCATCTTTAGTTCATATTCCAGTGATAGTCACTTGTATGATTACTTGTCTAATTTAGGTTTCCTTCTCTCAGATAAACATACAACTGAAAGAGGTCACAGAGGGCCACTTTAAAGGACCTCTGACCCAATTTGCCTATGCCAATGGATTTTTCTTTCTGAGTTGGGAGTGTCATTCTGTGGCCCAGACTCGAAAGCCGTGGCACAATCACAACTCAGTACAATTTTGACCACCTGGCCTCAGGCAATCTTTCTGCCTCAGTCTCCTGAGTAGCTGGGACTCCAGGCTTACGCCAACATGCGCAGCTAATTTTTAAATTTTATTTTATATATATTTTTGTAATGATGAGGTTTCACTATGTTGCCTAAGCTGGTCTCTATCTCCTGGGCTCAAGTGATCCTCCCAAAGTGGTGGATTTACAGGTGAGAGCCACCACACCTGGCCTCCAATGGAATTATAATTAAAATTTTAAGTTATATGTTTTTCCTTGTATACTTCCTAAATAATTTAAGATAGCTTCGAGATTAAAACCTCTTGTGTGAGATAAGATATCTGAAGAAAAAAAAAATTTTTTGCAGGACCTTTTTTATAGTCTTGAAATAAAGAAGAAAATTTAGCCAAAATAAAGAAGACAAATAACTATTCTGGAAAATTTCACTGTTCTGGAAAATCAAGGGAATTGTAGCATAGAAGTTTAATATAAAGAAAATAAACCAATATTTTAAGGGGAAGAACTTTTACATATACTATTTAAGTTTTCTGAAATCTCAGAATAACTTTTGATGGACAAACAGAAAATTCAAGTAATTTTCACAATTAAAGATTCATTATTGGAGATTCTTATTACTTTTTAATTTTGACCAGTTTATATTTATTTTATTGTAGATATAATAATCACTCACTTTTACATATCATTGTATGGTTTCCTCTGGGTGTCTCTCCATCACAGTACTTGATGTTTTGGATTAAAATGATCTGCTTGTGTGTCTGTTGCTTCAGCTTGACCATAAGCTCCACGAAAGCAGGAGCAGATATATTCATGTTTGTATTTCTGGTGCTCCACACAAAGTCTGGCATGAAGTAGATTTTCAATACATTACCTAGTTGACTCTATAATTTATATTACTTAACAGTTTTTGAAGTTAGCTTTTATTTGCACACTTATTCAATAGATATTTACTTAATAGTTAGTTTGTCAGACTCTGAAAGATGCTGGGATATAACATTAAACAAAATAAAAACATTCCTATCTCAAAGAGCTTATGTTCTTATTAGAGCAAATGGAAATAAACAATAATCATATTAACTAAGTAATTTTTATAGTATGCATGAATGTGGTAAGTACAGTCAGAAAACTAGTGCAATTGAGAGGAATCAGGAATGAGGGAAGAGGACGGTCAGGCTGGCCTTATTGAGGAAGTGAGATTTGAACAATAACTTGAAGGAGGCCAAGCAGAGTGAAAATTGCAGATATGAGGTTAGACAAGTGAAGAAGGGAGAGATCATACAGAATCTTTTAAAAATACTTTGGGACTTACTCTAAATAAAATGCTCAGCCTCTGGAGGGTTTTGATCCATGGTGTGACATGATCTCATTTATATTGAAAGTGTAAATTTGATCAATTTTGACACATTTATACACTCTCAAAACTGTCACCACAATCAAGATAGTAAAAATATTCATCACCTGCAATATTTCTCAAGCTCCTTTGTAATATATCCCTCTCTCTACCCATTGATCATTGCTTTCTATGCATAAGTATGAATTTACTTTTCTAGAATGAATGAAACTATGAATTATGTATTCCTTTTTTACCTTGCTTTTTTATTTTGCCATAATGATTTGAGAATGATTTGTGTCATAAGTATCATCAATTCATTTCTTTTTATTGCTTAGTACTATTCCACTGTAAGAATATATGTTGATATATTTCCCTATTTATAGACATTTAAGTTGTTTCTAGTTTTCAGCTATTAGAAATTGTGTATGAAGTCTCAAAGAGCTCACGTCTACAATCCCAGCACTTTGGGAAATTGAGGCAGGAGGGTTGCTTGAGCCTAGGAGTTCACGAGACCAGCCTAGGCAACATAGTGAGACCTCATCTCTATAAAAATTAAAATATTAGCCAGTTGTGGCATATGCCTGTAGTCCTAACTACTTAGGAGACTGAGGCAGAAAGATTGCCTCTGCCCAGGAGGTCGAGGCTGTGGTGAGACGTGATTGTACCATTGCACTACAGCCTGGACGACAGAGTGAGCCTCTAATGTACAACCAAAAACAAACAATCGAAAAAACCCAGAACAAAACAAAACAAAAAAACCTTGTATGAACATTTATGTACAAGTCTGTGTGTGAACATAATTTTTCATTTTTTTCTTGGTTAGATGTCTAGAACCAGATAGGTCATATAATTGGTATATGTTTTATACTTATGAAAAATTGCGAAACTGTTTTCTAAAGTTATTGTCCTTTTAGATTCTCCCTGGAAATGTATAAGAATTCCAGTTGCTTCACACCCTCATCGTCACTTGGTGTAGCCAGACATTGGCTTTTGAATGTTATTTCTAAAACTTTAAAAAAAAAGTCTTGTAGGTAAATATTATTTTTCTTTTTACTGATTAGCTAATATTAAAAAAACCCTAAAAGATCAAGAAACTTTGTTTTGGTCACCTTCAGAGATAGAATAGTCTCTGCCACACAAAAATTGGTTTGGATGTTGAGAAGGATGATACTACATATACATGAAGAGGATATGAAAAAGTTTGCTACATAATGATTTTTTTCTAGCAAGAGCAGAACAGTCTCTCAGATCGATCTACAAATGGCTCGAGAGAGTAGGCAAGGAGTCTGGCTTGGGGGTTTATGGTGGTTGGGTGATAGGGCCGTTATGAGGATTCCCTTTTATATACACCAAGGCTTGCTTGTTTTGAACATTCCACCATTGCTAAAGGAAAAAGCACTGTGCCTCCACTCAGCTTGTCCAGATGTGGTGCAGAATGGAAAGAAAGGGTGTAGCTTAAAAAGAGTTGGCAGTCAAATGTCAAAAATGGAATTAGATTCTTTTTTTTCCCTTTTTTTAAATTTTAAAGATGTGAGATACAATTCAGGGTTAGGTATACAAATGTTCATTATGCAGGTACCCTTATTGATGAGGCGTGCTCCCCTTTTCCCAGGCAGATTCCCACTGTTGCCAATACTGCATACCCCCAACCCCAGCAGTTTCCCGCTACTGTCAATCCTTTTCTTATAGTATTATGATAATTGTTCAAGGTTCACCTATGAGAGAGAACATGTGATACTCAGTTCTTTGTTTCTGTGAAAGATCACTCAGTACTGTGGATTCTAAGTCCATCCAGGTTGCTGTGAAGTTCATGATTTTGTTCTTCTTTATGGCTGCATAATATTCCATTGTGTATATGTATCAAATTTTTAAAATACTTTTTCTGCATCTGTTGAAATATTCATAGGGTTATTATTTATTCTGTCAATATACTGAATTATGTTGCTTGATTTTCAAATGTTAACAACCTTGCCTTCTTGGGATAAACCTACTGGTACTTCTTTTGTTAAACTTATCCTATGTACTCTTTTTGATGCTACTATAAATTGAATTGTTTTCTTAATTTTATTTTCAGATTTTTATTTGGTAGTATATAGAGATACAATTGATTTCATACATGAATTGTATTCTGCAACTATATTGAAATAATTTTTTTTAGTTCAAACAGTTTTTTATGTGGACTTTTCTATGTAAAATACTATGTCTGCAAACAAAAATAATTTTACTTCTTCCTTTCCAATATGAATGCTTTTTGTTTCTTTTTCTGGTATACTTGTCCTTCTGGAATCTCCATTACAATTTTGATTAGAAATGGTGAGAGTAAACATGCTTATCTTCTCCCTGATCTTAAGAAGAAAATGATCAGTCTTTTACCTCTAACTATGCTGTTAGCTGTGTATTTATCAAAGATCTTCTTATGAGATTGAAGAGGATCCCTTCTGTTCATTTGTCTTGAGTGTTTTTATTATGAAGGTGTCAAATATTGTCAAATGTTTTTTTCTGCATCTATTGAGATGATCCATGTGATTTTTAGCCTTTATTTTTAATAATGTAGTATATTGCATTTATTGATTGTGACTAATTTTTATATATTGATTTTGTATTCTGAAACTTTATTGAATTTGTTTATTAGTTCTAACAATTTGTGTGTGTGTGTGTCTGTGTGTGTGTGTGTGTGTGTGTGTGTGTATAGTCTTTAGGGTTTTCTAACATATCAGATTATATCATCTGCAAACAGATATAATTTTACCTCATTCTTTCTGCTTTTGATGCCTTTTATTTATCTTGCCTAATTGCACTGGCTAGGACTTTCAGTACTATGTTTAATAGAAATTATGAGGGTGAGCATCCTTTTATCGAATCTTAGTGGAAAAGTTTTTAGTTTTGCCACCATTGAGTATGATGTTTGCTGTGAGCTTTTTCATATATAGCCTTTATTGTGTGAAGCACATTTCTTCTATACCTAATTTTTTGCAAGTTTTTAAAATCATAAAATGGTGTTGAATTTTGTTGAATGCTTTTCCTGCATCTATTGAAATGATTATGTGATTTTCATCTTTCATTTTGTTAATGTGGTATATCACATGGACTGATTTGCATAGATTAGGATAAATCCCACTTGATCATGGTGAATTATTCTTGTAATGTGATGTTGAACTTGGCTAGTATTTGGTGAGGGTTTTATATTTATGTTCATCAGGAATATTAGTCTGTACTCTTGAAGTGTCTTTGGCTGTAGTATCAAGGTGATGCTGGCCTCATGAATTTGGAATTGTTAGTTTCTTTTACTTCTATTTTTTGGAAGAGTTTAAGAGAGATTTGTGTTAATGTTTATTTAAACATTTGGTGGAATTAGCCAGGGAAGCCATTCTGTTCTGTTTTGTTTTGTTTTATTTTATGTTGGGAGGTTTAATTACAAATTCAATTGTCCTGTTTGTTATTGGTCTTTTTCAGGGTTTCTATTTCTTTCTGATTCAGTCTTGGTAATTTAATGTTTCTAGAAATTTATCCATTTCTTCTAGGCTATCCAATTTTTTGATAGTAGTCCCTTATTACCCTTTTTATTTTTGTGACAATCTGTTGCTGATTATATGGAATGTCTTTTTTCATCACTTTTCTCTCAGCTTGTTGTGTCCTTAAATCTCTAATATGTCCCTTGTAGATGGCAAACAGTTTGGTCTTTAAAAAAATACATTCTGCTTCTCTGTCTTATGGTCTGGAAGTTTAGATCATTTCCTTTTAAAAATTGTGAAGACACACACACGTATTATAAAATTAGCATATTAGCCAATTTTAAGTGTATAGTTCAGTGATATTAGATATATTTATGATATAGAATTATTATCACAATTTATCTCCATAACGATTTTCATCTTGTAAAACTAAAACTCTATATCCATAAAATTATAACTTCCTGTTGTTGCCTTTCTCCCCTAGCCCCTGAAAACCACTATTCTAGCTTTCTGCTTCTGTGATTTTGAGTACTACTAACTTCCTCAGATAAATGGAATAATATGTTGTTTGTCCTTTGGTGAATGGCTTTCTTCAAAATGTCAAAATTTCCTTTCTTTTTAAGGATAAATAATATCACATTGTATGTATAGTCTACATTTTGCTACTCATTTGTCAGCAGACATTTGGGTGGCTTCTTCATTTTAGTTTATGAATAATGTTGCTATGATCATGACTGTGCAAATATCTCTTTGAAACTCTTCTGTCAGGTTTTTTTGTTTTTTTTTTAAGTATTTTCCCAGAAGTGTAATTGCTTTAACATATAATTCTATTTTTAATTTGAGGAACTACTTTCGTATGTTCCAGTGTCTGTACCATTTTACATTCCCACTAACAGTACACAGCTGTTCCAATTGCTCCACAGCCTTGCCAATACTTACTTTCTACTAAAAAAAAAAAAAAGAGTAGATATCCTAATGGTTGTAATTATTGATTGGTAAGAACTTACTTTTGCCATTAAGAAACAATTATTTTCTCTCTTTTGTACTTCTTTTGCTCTTATCTCTTGTTGTCTTCCTTTATGATTTGATTTAAATATGGATATGCTTTGATTGTTTTATTTTTTGTGTCTCTACTATAGGTTTTTTTTTTTTGTGGCTACCTTGAAATATATATCCTACAGTTGTAATAGTCTATTTTAAACTAATGAACATCTTAACTTCCCTCACTTACAAAACTACACTTATACACTCTCCACACACATGTTATGTTATTGATGTCAGATTCTGCTTTTTAATATTATATATCCATTAATACATTTTATGGTTATAGTTATTATTTTTGCCTTTTAACTTTTATACTAGCATTATAAGTGATTTATGTACCACAATTACATTATGATATTATGTATTTATGTATACAGTTTTGATAAGATAATACTTTCATGTGCTTTTGTGTTGCTGTTTAGCATCTTTTTGCTTCAACTTGAAGAACTAACTTTAGCACTTCTTTTAAGGCAGATGTGATGATGATGAACTTTCTCAATTTTTGTTTGTCTTAGAATATCTTTATGGCTCCTATAAACATGTTTATAGGAGCCATAAAGATATTCTAAGACAAAGCAGTTTTGCTGTTTATAGTATTTTTGGTTGGTAGTTTTGTTTTTTCAGCACTTTAAGTAGATCATTCTATTTTCTCCTGGTCTATGAAGTTTTTGTGAAAAGAATCCACTGATAATCTTATAATTTTTTTGTATGTATGTGCATGACTAGTTGCTTTTTTCTTGCTACTTTCAAAATTCTCTGTCTTTTGACAGTTTAATTATAATGTGTCTCAGTGTAGACTTGTTTATTTTCCACTTGTTTGAGGTCTTTTGTGCTTCATAAATTTGTATATCCATTTTCCTCCCCAGATTTGGAAAGTTTTCAGTCATTATTTCTTTAAATAAACTTTCTCCCCTTCTTCTTTCTATTCCCCTTTTGGGACTCATATTTTGTCATGTATTGGTTTGTTTGATGATATTCCATAATTCTCACAGATTTTTTTCTCTCTATTTTATTCTTTTATGCTATTTTTCCTCTTACTGAATAATTTCAAATGAACTGTTTTCAAGTTTGCTGATTCTTCTGCTTGATTGACACTCTCCTTTGGCATTTCAGTTTAGTCACTGTATTCTTCTGGTTTTTATTTATTTATTTTTTTAATGACTTCTCTTTGTTGAACTTCAAATTTTGTTCAAGTGTTGTTTTCCAAATATTATTTAGTTGTCAATCTGTTCTCTTTGTACTCACTGAGGTGCTTTAAGATAATTATTTTGAATTATTTGTTAAGCAGTTTATAGATTTTCATTTCTTTAGGGTTGGTTGTTGGAGTTTTACGTATTTATGTATGTATGTATTTATTTATTTGTGATGTTATGTTTCCCTTACTTTTTATGATTCTATTAGTTTTGCATTGGAGTCTGCATTTGAAGAAGCAGTCACTTTTCCCAGTATTTACAAACTGACTTTGACAGAGAAAGCCCTTCAGTAGTTAGCCTACCCAGAATCTCAAGTGGGTTTGTAGGCTATGTTCATGAGTGGGACTGATTAGGGGGTCTGTGAGTGGGAAACTCTTGTGCCAGTGTTTGTGTGAGCAGAGGGCAGACAGGACTGCTTCTTGGATGTGTAAGCTGGCTGTTGAGATTTGCACATGAATTGTTGAGAGCCCTCATCTCTTTTGTTTATTCTTAGCTACTGCTAGATTTCCTAGCTATGCCAATTTTCTTAGTGTCCTGGATGAGACATGACTAGTATGTGGGTGTCTTGGTTAGTGACCTAACAGGCAGGGGAAGTCAGACACTTATTTCACTCTCTCTTTCCCTCATTGGAAAAATCATAGGTGGAGTTGATCTTTCTTTATGTAGCACCATATGGGCTTCTGGGAGGGGTGATGCAGGTAAAGTGAAACTGTTTTTGCTACCTTTTCCAGTGTTTCCTTTAACCATTCTGTACTCCACTAGAGTGTTGTAATCTCTCATTTGGATTCCAGAGCTCTCATAAATGTATTTTAATCCATGAATGGTTGCTAAATCTGTGTTTCTATGGTGATATGAGAGCTAGAATCTCCTATTTTACCATCTTGCTGATGTCAGTCCTTTTAATTTTTGATATTAATATGTGCTTCCCCCCCTCCTATTTTTTGAGGGGGTGATCTTTGCTGGAGGTTTTTTTTAAAAAAAAAATTAAAAGTCTTTAAAACAACCAAATTTTTACATTTTAAATTTTCTATAGAGTGCATTCAGAGAATGTTTTTTAACATTTTCTGTTCATTTATATTTTCTTGTTTCTGCTTTTTTTGTTTTGTTTTGAGAGTAGTGTTCTTTCTTTAGCTTTTAAAATAGAAACTTAGTTGCTGATTTTAAGCCATATATATATAGTCTGACAATTAAGTTGGGAACCATCCTAGAAAAAGTGCTACATACCTCATTGCTGAATATTACTATGGTCACCTTCAAAGTACTCCCCTTGGGAAGCTATGCACCAATGGCAATACCTATTTTACCCATCAAAGCAAATTTGGAACTTTATCTGGAATGGTTATCAGAGCTATTGTTGTATTACCTTTGATGTTCTGAATGTCTTCAAAATGTCTTCATTTCAATATTTCCTTTATCTTTGGGTAAAGAAAAATGTCACTGGGGGCCAGAACAGGTAAGTAGGTAGAGTGTTCCAATACAGTTATTTGTTTACTGACTAAAAACTCCCTCACAGACAGTGCTGTGTGAGCTGGTGCATTGTTGCAATGCAAGAGCTCCCTTGGGACCATTTTTGCACACACCTTTCTAAAGCCAATATTTTCAGTTGATATTTTTCTGCTTCTCTATTAATGTTTATTTGACACAATTTAACAAACTTTTGCAATATGTTTATCAGTTTTGCTTGTTACTGACCATCCTGACATCTTAATCAATGACACTTTCTCTCCCCTCAGAAAAATGCTTAATTCATTTGTACACTGCTGATTTCTTCATGGCATTATTCCCATAAACTTGGACTAGTGTGTTCCTTATTTTCCTTCCATTCTTGCCAAGTTTAACAAGAAATTTAATGTTTGTTTGTTGCTCTAATTCAAGCTCTGACATTCACACGACAGCACAGAAAAACATGCAACAACAAAAATGAATGCCACTCAGCAAGACCACTGCCACATGTCAACACAAATACAGCTATGAGACATGGACATACAAGGGTTATAGGACCTTTCTGAGTTGTTTGTACAGTGCCGCCAGTGTGAGCACCTGGTGGCAAGTTCGCAAACCTTATTATCAGAACTTGTATATGACTAAATCATCAACAAACCAATAATCTATAACTATATATGTATATGTATATATGGCTCTAAATGTACATCTTAGAATGGAGTTAGCTACATCTTTTTTTTTATTTTTTGAGTTAGAGTCTCAGTCACCCAGACTGGAGTGCAGTGGCTTGCTCCAAGGCAGTGGTATCGACCTGCTGGGCTCAGGTGATCCTCCCACCTCAGCCTTACAAGTTGCTAGAACTACAGGTGTGTGCTACCATGCCTGTTTAATTTTTTGATATATTGTAGAGATGAGGTCTCACCAAGTTGCCCAGGCTGGTCTCGAACCCCTGGGCTCAGGCGATCCATTCTCCTCAGACTCCCAAAGTACTGTTGTGTCTTCTTGGATTTCTTTGAGCGTTGTTTTGCAGTTTTTGTTGTAAAGGTCTTTCACTTCTCTGGTAAGGAAGATGTCGAGGTATTTCTTTTCTTTTCTTTTCTTTTTTTGCTATCAGCTTCTCCTTGTGTGTTTTGTAGAATTCTGCTGGGAGGCAATCTGGTCCAGGACTTTTTTTTTGTAGGTAGTTTCCTTATGATAGAATCAACTTCCTGGGTTGTTATTGGCCTACCTACTGTCTTAATCTCTTCTTGTTTAAAACTTGGGAGGTTGTGTTATGTCAGAAAGTCCTCCATTTCATTTAGTTTACTGAGTTTGTTTCCCTACAGGTGTGCATAGTGCATAGTAATCTCTGATAATCTTTTGTATTTCTTCAGAGTCCATTGTGATTTGATCTTTTGCATTTCTGATTGTGTTTATTTGGACTTTTTCTTTTTTTTTCTCATTTGCTTGCCATTCTGGCTAGGAATCCATCAATCTTGTTTATCCTTTCAAAGATCCAGCTTTTTGTTTTGTTGATTTTTTCCATGATATTTTTGTCTTCTATGTCCTGTTTTTGGGCTTTTACTTTGGTGATCTGGATTCTTCAGCTGAAGTTAGGGTTTTGGTGATCTTGCCTTTCCAGTTCCCTTAGGTGATTTGTTAGGCTGTTAACTTGTGATATTTCCATTTTCTTTATGTGTGTTTGTAGATATATAAATTCCCCTCTAAGAACTGATTTCATGGCATCCTGGAGGTTTTGATTAGATGTTTCTTCATTTTCATTTATTTCCAGGAATCTTTTAATTTCTGTTTTGATTACTGTGTTGACCCAGCAGTCATTCAGTATCATGCTGTTTAGTGTCCATGTCTTTGTGGGTTTTGGGGGAATTTTGTTGGTGTTGATATTTATTTTATTCCACTGTTATCTAAGAAGAGGCATGGCAGCAATTAATCTTACAAAATTTGTGTATACTTGATTTATGGCTGAGGATGTGACTGATCTTGGAGTACATTCTATGTGGCAATGAGTAAAATGTATATACCATGGTTGTTGGGTGAAGGGTTCTCTAGGTATCTATTAAGTCCATTTTGTCAGTTGTCAAGTTGAGGTTCTGGATCTCTTTGTTGATTTTTTGCCTCAATTATCTATCTAGGGTTGTTAGTAGGGTATTTAAGTCCCCAGGTATAATAGTGTTAGAATCAATATCTTTTCTGAGTTTGCTTAGTAGTTGCTTTATAAACGCTGGTACTCCTATGTTGGGTGCATATTTTCTTATGATGGATATTTCTTGTTGATGGATTGAACCTTTTCAATGTAAGTTTTACAATATATATATGCTTGACTGGAAGTAACTGTTCTGGTTCTGGAAGGAGGAATAAATCTGGCTTCTTAGGACAAATTTTAATGAAAAAAGATGAAAACAACTTAAGATGAATTGCTATAGTTTGGGACTAGGGGTATCTTGTTATCATGGATCACTGCTGATCAACACTAGAATCAGGCAAATAATGTTACAGTTGAAAGAAACATTGTGATAACTCAATATTCTCTTTTTCCTAGTGACACACTTAGAGGGTAAATGACTTACCCATTGTTACATGATGAGTCGATTGAACTAGAATTCAGTATTCCTAGGCTGGTGCTGTCTTTTATAGCAAAATTGGTGCTCAAAAAAACAGGTGACATGACAATAAACCTAGCAAAATAAATAATTTAAAACTTTTAGACATATAAGGTTAAAGTTTAATACACAATATTTTTTGAAGGCAGATACCCTTTTTTAAAGGAGGATATTGCCATCTCTTCGAGAGCAATACAACACCAATTTTTCAATCAACTGCTTTGTTTTTATCTATAGTCATCTTACCTTTTATTTAGCTGTTAATTATGGTTTAAAAACTTACCAGACTCTGCTTTTATTTTTATCCTATACTACTACTAACATTTTAGATAAGTCACTGCTCATTAGAATATCAGTGAAGGAGAGGAGAGATAAAGAATGGAGATGATATAGAAGTCTATGCATTTTTAATATAATCATTCTATTGGTAGAGAAATGGAAATCAAGTTTCATGGTTATGAATTTACCATTATTATTCTTATGTAGCAACTACTGATTTTTGTTTAAAACCTTACTCTATAATATTGTTCAACATGTTCTGATAAAAGTTTGAAATATAACAAGCACAGTACAAATCATATAGCCTGTTGTGAGAATTAAATAAGATCCACTGTCTTTAAAGTAGTTTCATACTATAAAGCTTAATATAAAATACATAAAGTATTATCATTCTCATTTTTCTAAGTAAGAAGTTGAAGTTTGTGATTCTTCTCTTGGTTTATAAGGCCTTACTACAGACTCCACTTAGCTTCCTGATCTATCAAAGACAGGCAGCTTGCACCACAGCTTGGATTAGCTGATAGTCTTACTTTGGACTACATTGAAAGTTGGCAGCCATTTGGATTGTGAATACTGAACCTACAAGTACTGAATGTTGACACATGCTTGTATAAGAGCTCATAATATTTAAATAGATGTACCATTAAGACCAGTGTGGTGGCTCATGCCTGTAATCCCAGCACTTTGGAAGGCAGAGGCAAGTGGATTGCCTGAGCCCAGGGGTTCAAGATCAGCTTGGACAACTTGGCAAGACCTTGTCTCTATAATTAAAAAAAAATTAGGTGGGCATAGTACCATACACCTGTAGTTCCAGTTACTTGGAAGGCTGAGGCAGAAGTGTTGCCTGAGCCCAGCAGGCTGAGGCTGTGATGGTTGTGAGCATGCCACTGCACTCCAACTGGGGTGACAGAGTGAGATTCTGACTCATAGATAGATAGATAGATAGATAGATAGATAGATAGATAGATAGATAGATAGATAAAATATACCATTAATCTGCATTGACTTCTATTAAAACACAGTTCTCTTAATTTCTATTACCAGGTAACCTTGGCCGGGTGGACCAGGTCTCTGAGTTTGAGTATGATTTGTTCATTAGGCCTGATACCTGTAATCCACGATTTCGAGTCTGGTTCAACTTTACTGTTGAAAATGTGAAAGAATCCCAGGTGAGAGAAATAGTGGGTATCTTTAGAATTGTTTTGGTAAGAAAAATATTATTTTGTTTTTTTTTAGAATATCAGAATAATGACTACACTAGGAATGCATTCTTGTTTATTTGTGTTACTGAATACCAGAGTTTGTTTGGGGTCCTGTTACTTGTACAGAAAGTCAATCTGTGAGAGAACAAGTATTGCCAGGGAAGAAATCTTTTTATTTGGGTGATATCAGCCAGCCAGAGTGGGAGATTGTCTCAAATTAATCTCCCAATCCCACTGAAGTGAGAGGTTTAGATAGTAGGACAGGAATGTAGAAAATGGGAACTAGAGAGGGGTAAGGAAGAGGAGTTGGTAAACAGGAACTGAGGGGGGTGAGGAAAGAAGTTGGCAAACAGGTGGGGTCTGGCTTCTTATTTCTGGATTCAGTGATCTGGTGAATTTCAGTTTCTCAATACTATAAGCCTGAGGATTGGTTTCCTTCTCTACAAAGATCTGTGAGAGACGTTTCTCACAGGTCTCAGTTTAAAAAAAGTTTTTCTTCTCTGGTACAACAGAGTGTTTGTATCTTTTAAACAATATGATTAATTTTTTTGAGTTGGAGTCTCACTCTGTCTCCCAGACTGGAGTACAGTGACTGCTCCCGGCCACTGCAGCCTCGACCTGCTGGGCTCCGGTGATCCTTCCATCTCAGCCTTCCAAGTAGCTGGAACTACAGGCGCACACTAACACACCCGGCTAGTTTTTGATTTATTGTAGAGTTGAGGTCTTGCCAAGTTGCCCAGGCGGATCTCGAACCCGCAGGCTCAGGCAATCCACTCACCTCAGCCTCCCAAAGCATGGGATTACAGGCTGAGCCACCGCGCCCAGCTTGATTTTTTTTTTTTTAACTGATCCTATTTTCCCTTTGCTTTGGCTGCTGAGAAACCCAGAGTTAAGTTTAAAGCCCTCTCTGGTGATTCTGGAAAAAAATTTTCTTGTGTTTCTACCTAGTAACTTTTCTATTACAGGTTGAGTATCTCTTTTCTAAAATGCTTGTGATTAGAAGTGTTTCAGATTTTGGAATATTTGCATATAAATAATGAGATATCTTGGGAATGAGATCCAAGTTTAAACATGAAGTTCATTTATATTTCATATAAACCTTATACACATAGCCTGGAGGTAATATTATATAATATTTTAAATAACTATGTATGAAAAATTATTACTTTCCACTTGTGACATCATGGCAGTGCTTAAAAAATTTTGGATTTTGGAGCATTTTGGATTTTGAAGTTTCAGATTAGAGATGTGTAACCTGTATTTCAAATGTATTAATCTGTTTTTAGTCATAATTTATTCAGCTACATTTTTTTAAACAGTGGTTGTTTTTATAATACCTTCAAATTCTATTTTACATGAGAGATAATATTGCTGAAAATAATGCTAAATGCATATGCCTTGAATAAACCTTAATAAAAATCTAATTCTAAGAAATTAGTTATCACTTTATTATATTGAGACAGCTGATCATGCAAGAGTCTTCACAAGCTTTGTAAACATAGTGATATTATGATTTTTTTTAAAAGCAGATGAAAGCATAGCCTTGTAACCCAGCATCTACCTTCTCACTTCATGCTGTCTTCATTCTACTCTATTTGGGAGAAAGTAGGGAGTTTATTTAATTTCCCCTCCTCAATCAATCCATCCTGCTTATTCTTTCACTTGGTTGCTCGCTTCTTACCATTTATCTCAGTTGTAACTTGAGTCATGTGAGGCAGTGGTCAGTGTCTTGGAATTTAGGGACTCTGAATCTTCATCTACACAATATTATTTCTGGCATGCTGGCTTCAGCAAAAAGGGGGTGTAGATGCAACCTCTTCACTTCCGACCCTTGTCTTAATTCTCTACAACATCACTGACACAAGACTGGGTGTATGTAATGTTTACTGAAGTTTAGGGGCTAACTGGAAGAAATCAAATTAAGGGAGAACTCTGAACACTGTTTGCTAATATGACTTATCTCAGAATTTTAAGACAAGGGAGAGCCCCTCAAGGACAAACTTTAGTTTCTAGCTTTGCTTCTTGGTTTTAGTTACTCTCCCATGTTAGAGTTTGTTTTGGTTTGTTTTGTTTTCCCTAGTTTTTCACAATACTAATAGCTACTCTTGTTCTCTCTCCTGGTCTTAAGAAAACCCTCACTTTACCTACAGGGGTTCACCTGACCCTATAACATTGTACTACTTGTTCCACAAAGACAATCAACAATTCTCAAAATGTATTTTCCAAAGTCTATGTTACTGAAAGTAGAATGTATAACCTGCAAAAGGATGCTTTAACTACATGTACTAGAATGAATTTTGGGACTCCAAATGTTGTCCTCCTATGAAGATCTCTCTGCTACCATGAGGTAAACATATACCCTCTTATTCTTCTTGTAGTGTTCCTGTCTCATGCCAATAACTTATGAGATATTATCACATACACATACCTCTGAAGAACAAATAATTCTAAAGCAGTATAGTCAATTCATATGAAGAAAGAGATACATTTTCTTAAAAGTAATACAATCCGCCATCTTGGTCATATTAAATTTCTAGCCCAGTTTTTCTTTCACTTTAGTCACCATAAAGATTATCTTTGTAACACTTACACAGGTCAGGAGGAGGAGTGGAGGACGAGATGACTAGAGAGTCAGGAAAAATATGTTCCTTCAGTTATACTATATGAGACAATCTTTTGGTCAATTTTCGTATAATTTTTTTTGCTTTACCAGGGATGTTCTTTTTGTTATTTAAAATGCCTCTGCCAGAGTGTTATAACTTTCATGTTACACATTAAAGAAAAACAGGCTTTTTTGCAAATCTTGTCTATCAATTAAATAAGAAAGTAACATGAATGTGTTCCAAGAGGTTATTCTAATAAGTAAGTTGAGTCTGTTTTATGGATGCTCAGTTTTTAAAGATGAAGGAACCAATATTTGCTCTGTCTCTCTGGGTTCTATCTTTATATCCAGTACTATCCTATCCTTGTTACAATTAGAAATCATGAACATGTTTTATCTGGTTTCCTGGAACATGATGCTTTTATCAGCCTCTTCTTGTGGGCCATTGCCTGATCAACTGTAATCACATTATATAGTTATGGAAATCTGTCTCAAGAAGGCATAAAGATCTATGGGAAAGATACAATATATATCTCTAGCTCACAGGATATTTGTTTTCATGGTTGTCTACATGAAAGAGAATAGTTTTACTATTAAGTTTGACTTGTGAGTTCTGTTTTTATAACATCTCTTCCTATAATCTTTTGCCATCTCTCCAATTTCCGCTAAAATGAGACCCGAATGAATGTAATCTAGTCAAGAACCTTATTTAACTTGGTACTAGCAGGCAAAAAAAAAAAAAAAAAATTAGTCATCACAGGCTGACTCATTAAATGAATTTTTTAAATTGTGGCATCAAATACACTGTATAAGCAAGCCTAACTTTTGAGTTATTTTCCTTGGTATATCTAGGAGGTGATAAAAGCATGGGACATATGATGTTTTATCCCAGGACTGATATATTAACCCCTAAATGTAGTTACTAAATAGTGCATTTTCAAGAGTAACAAAAACTAAACATCCTGATACCTTTATGAAAAAGTAATTTTCTCTCTAAAACATGATATTAAATATCCTTATGTGGAAATTTATTATTAATGTAACTGACAGCACTTGTGAGATGTGAAAGCAAATATTCCTATTTAAATACTCATGATAAAACTTCAGCCAATAAGACAAAATAAAATGATATGCCTGCATTATTTAAATTCTATTTTTTTTGCATATTATTTTTATTTTTTTTATTTTTATTTTATTTTATTTTTTTTTTTGAGTTGGAGTCTCACTCGGTCGCCCAGACTGGAGTGCAGTGGCCGCTCTCGGCCACCGCAGCCTCGACCTGCTGGGCTCCGGCGATCCTTCCGCCTCAGCCTTCCGAGTAGCCCGGAATTACAGGTGCGCGCTACCACGCCCGGGCTGATTTTTTGATTT
>NW_007090910.1:40735-42884 GCF_000164805.1 Carlito syrichta
GTGATAAAAGCATGGGACATATGATGTTTTATCCCAGGACTGATATATTAACCCCTAAATGTAGTTACTAAATAGTGCATTTTCAAGAGTAACAAAAACTAAACATCCTGATACCTTTATGAAAAAGTAATTTTCTCTCTAAAACATGATATTAAATATCCTTATGTGGAAATTTATTATTAATGTAACTGACAGCACTTGTGAGATGTGAAAGCAAATATTCCTATTTAAATACTCATGATAAAACTTCAGCCAATAAGACAAAATAAAATGATATGCCTGCATTATTTAAATTCTATTTTTTTTGCATATTATTTTTATATCTTTGAATTTATCTTAACCATTTTTTCATTATAAAAGTAGTCAATACTTAATGTAGTGAATTTGGAAAATATAAACAATTATGTGAAACAGAGAAAACACATACACACATACACAAAACTATAGTCTTATGAGCTAGAACTAAATACTATTAATTTTTGGCATATTTATTTCTAGGTTTATTTTTATTTTCTATTTTGGAGAATAATTAAATTTTTACTGTATATACATTTTTGTGCCTTGCTTCTAAAGAACCTAAACGTCATCACCGGCTGTTTCCTCTCATTAAAAATTAGTAAACATGACTGCACAATAGCTATTTACTATTAGATCATTTCATTGTTCTTGAACATAAAGTTTATTTTCCATCACATGTTGTTATAAATAACACTGTAGTGAACATCTTTATGCAGGAAATGTTACTAAAATTTCATTTTGCTTCCTTAGGAAGTATTTCTATGAGGGGAACTTGGGCAAGGGTTATGAACATTTAAGAGACTATATATAATGGACATATATACTATATATATATAATATATATTTTATTTTAAATATGTGGAGTACAATTCAGAATTAGATATACAAGTAGACTGCACAGGTAAAGTTTGGGCCTCCCTTTGGTCCCCACTTTGCCTGGTGTGAGATCAGGTACCTTTATTGATTTTATGTGCCCCCCCCCACCATCCCGGCAGTATCTCACAACTGCAAATTCCTTTCTTATAGTATTATACAATATATTTTAAAGTAATAGCGCTACCCAGAGAGGGGTCCATATGGCATTGTTCTGAATTCCTGTCGTAGTTTAAAGGGAAACTTTCCCAATGTCTGGAGCTGTGATGTCCTGCAAATGAAGGAGAAGGATGTCCTCAAATTCCTTGCAGCAGGAACCCACTTAAGTGATACCAATCTTGACTTCCAAATGGAACAGTACATTTATAAAAGGAAGAGTGATGGCATCTACATCATAAATCTGAAGAGGACCTGGGAGATGCTTCTGCTTGCAGCTCATGCTATTTTTCCATTGAAAACCCCGCTTATGTCAGTGTTAAGTCTTCCAGGAATACTGACCAGTGAACTTTGCTGAAGTTTGCTGCTGCCACTGGAGCCACTCCTATTGCTGGCTGCTTCACTTCTGGAACCTTCACCAACCAGATCCAGGCAGCCTTCTGAGAGCCCCGTCTGCTGGTGGCTACTGATCCCAGGGCTGACCACCTGCCTCTCACAAAGGCGTCTTATGTTAACCTGCCCACTGTTGCTCTGTGTAACACAAACTCTCCTCTCCACTATGAGGACATTGCCATCCCATGCAAAAACAAAGGAGCTCACTCAGTAGGTCTATGTGGTAGATGCTGGCTTGGGAAGTTCTGTGCATGTGTGGCACCATTTCTTGTGAACACTCTTGTGGGAGGTTATGCCTGTTCTCTACTTCTACAGAGATCCCGAAGAGATTCAAAAGGACGAGCAGACTACTGCTGAAAAAGCTGTGACCAAGGAAGAATTTCAGGGTGAATGGACTGCTCTAGCTCCTGAGTTCACTGCTACTCAACCTGAGGTTGCAGACTGGTCTGAAGGTGTGCAGGTGCCCTCTGTGCCAGTTCAGCAGTTTCCTACTGAAGACTGGAGCACTCAACCTGCCACAGAAGATTGGTCTGCAGCTCCCACTGCTCAGGCTACTGAATGGGTAGGGACAACTACTGAGTGGTCTTAAGCTGTTCTTTCTTTCTTTCTTTTTTTTTTTGAGTTGGAGTCTCACTCTGTCGCCCAGACTGGAGTGCAGTGGCCGCTCCCGGCCACTGCAACCTTGACTTGCTGGGGCTCCGGCGATCCT
>NW_007090910.1:42904-73603 GCF_000164805.1 Carlito syrichta
TTTATTGTTCGAGATGAGGTCTCGCTGCCCAGGCGGGTCTCGAACCCGTGGGCTCAAGCAATCCACTCACCTCAGCCTCCCAAAGGCGCGGGATTACAGACTGAGCCACCGAGCCCGGCAAGCTGTTCTTTCACAGGCTCTTAAACAACATGGAAATAAGGTTGATGGAAAACAAACATCAGTTTCTAACAAAAAATAAACATAAAAAAAGCTATATATATAAAGCTCTATCTATCTAGCTGTCTATCACATCTATCTATCTATCTATCTATCCATCTATCTATCTATCTGCCAGAAAACTTATACTATTTTACTATACTAGCAGCAGTGAATAAGATGCCTTTTCTTGAATTTCTTGCTTTGAATTATTTTATAAACTCAGATGTTCACATATCCAAAATAAATTGTTTCTTTTCCCTCACTTACTTTGAAACTTCACACAGATTAATGGGACATGATGCAATGTCTCAGGCCTCTAGTCATAAAGAAATTAATAGCATTCCAGCATTAACATGAGACAACAAAGCAGATACATTTATTATTTTGACACTTTTTCTCAATTTATCAATCCTGTTTTGTCTGGGAGTGCCAAAAGATTGTCCTCTGAGGTATGTAATAGGATATTATAAAAAGAAGTGTTTTAGCAACAAAGCACTTTCTGGATTACTATAAGCAGAAATGTAGCTTAAACATACACATACACACATTTTAAAAATAAAGATGTATTTAAATTTGACTTTAAAATTCCAAGAATATTTGCTTCTTCTTTGGTGTCCATCCTGGAGTATTAAGACTTACTGATCATAATAATATAAGGGATTGGCAGTAGTGGAGCACTGCCAAGAGAGGGGAGGGGCACATGACATCAATAAGGGTACCCAAACTTTACCTGCATGATGACCTACACAATGACCATTTATGGCCTGTACTATGACCACTTATGTACCTAACCCTGAATTGTACCCCACATCTTTAAAATAAAAATAATAATAAAAAAGACTCAGTGAAATTTCATCCTGACCATGACCAAAATCAACAATCCACAAAGGCAGCAAATCACAGTGGAGTGAGCACAGACAATGGATTTTAAAAGATTTGGGTATATATTCTGACTCAGATATTCATGAGGTGTTTTAACACTGATCAGTTATAATAATCTCTTAGTACTTCAGTTTTCTCATGTGTAGAATGAAGGTAATAATACTACTTCATAAGGGTGTTGTGAAATTAATTAGGACCATGTAAGTAAAGAGACTACCATGGTGTTTGCTAGGTAATAGGGGCTCGATATTTGATGGCTATTGTTTTTATTGACATCACAACAATATATAATAATAGTACTAACAACAGCAAGAACTAGCAACAGTTTACTACTACAAAACTGACAGTTTTCCATTCTCCTCTTTCTTTTTATCTTGCTTGTCCTTCTCCTCTTCCTCCTTCTTTCAAAATCTGTTATTGCTAATTATCATCATCATCAAGCAAATGTAATCATTAAGAATATGAACTCTTTGTTAAACATACCTGTGTTCCAGGCCTACCTCTGCCACTTACTATCTCTGTGACTTTGGGAAAGCTATTGATCTATTTGTTTATTTAAATTATCAATTTCTATATGGTTCAGTTAGGTTAATAGTACCTAGTAGGGTTGATGTGAGAATTACATGTAATGATACATATAAAACACTAAATTTAATGCCCAGCACATAAGATGGACTCAGTAAATGTTAACTATTAATGGCACTGTACTTCTGGAAAATAAAACACAGATTCTTATTTCTATCTGCCACTAATTTATTATAGTAATAGTTAAAATTTACTGAACATTTCGATGTCGTAGGTACTGTTCTAAGCTCTGTATATTAATTAGCTTATTTAATCCTCAAAACAATTTTTTGAGGTAAGTACAGTTATTACAATCATCCCGCCACCATTTTACAGATGAAGAAACTGAAGCACAGAAAGAATGAATAACTTGCTCAAGATCACACACATTAGTAAATGGTATAGATAGGATCTCTACCTTGGTAGTCATTGTAGAAATGCTCACTATAGTAAATTTGAAAAATACAGATAAGTATTGGGAGCAGGAAAGAAAAACTCAAAACCATAATCCTACTACTGAAAAGGAATTACTGTGAGCCTTTTTAACATATAGGCATACCTCAGAGATATTGTGAGTTTAGTTCCAGTTTTACCACAATAGTGAATATCATAATAAAGTGAGTCACATGAATTTTTCTGGTCCCCTGATGCATATAAAAGTTATGTTTACTATACCATAAGGTGGGCAATAGTATTATGTCTAAAAAAATGTACATACCATAATTAAGAAAGATTTTATTACTGAAGATACTAATGATCATCTGTGCCTTGAGAAAGTCTTAAATTTTTGGCTGGTGGAGGGTCTTGCCTCATTGTTGGTGGCTGCTGACCTGATCAGGAGAATTTTTAACAATAAGACAACAGTGAGGTTTGCCACATCAACTGATTTTTCCATTCATGAAGAATTTCTTTCTAGCATGTGATGCTGTTAGATAGCATTTTACCCACAGTTGAACTTTCAAAATTGGAGTCAGTCCTCCCAAATCCTGCCGCTATTTCATCAAGTAAATCTATGCAATGTTCCATATTCTTTGTCATTTCAACCATATTCACAGCATCTTCACAAGGAATAAATTCCATCTTAAGAAATCACTTTCTGGGGCATATGGAAGGTTAATTTTTAGATCTTTTAGAAATTGCCACACTATTTTCCACAGAGGTTGTACTAGTTTACACTCCCACCAACAGTGAAGAAGAGTTCCCTTTTTTTAACATTCTCTCTAGCATCTGTTGTTTTTTGAGTTATTAATGATAGCCATCCTGACTGGAGTTAGGTGGTATCTCAGTGTGGTTTTGATTTGCATTTCTTTGGTGATTAGTGAGGCTTAGCATTTTTTCATGTATCTGTTGGCTGCTCGTATGTCTTCTTTTGAGATGTGTTTACTCATATCTTTTGCCCACTTTTTCATAGGGTTGTTTGTTTTTTTCTTTTCAGCATATTGGAGTTCCTTGTGGATCCTGAATGTTAGGCCTTTGTCAGATATACAGTTGGCAGATATTTTTTTCCATTCTGTGGTCTGTCTCCCCTCTCTTAATGGTTTCTTTTGCTTTGTAGAAGCTTGTCAGTTTGATGAGGACCCGCCCATCTGGGTATATGCCCAGAGGAACTCAAATCATTCTACAAAAAAGACACCTTCACATGCATATTTATTGCAGCACTATTCACAATAGCAAAAACGTGGGAACAACTGTACTCCCCATCGAAAATGGACTGAAGTTTTAAAATGTGGTATATACACACAGTGGAATATTATTTAGCCATAAAGGAGGACGAAATTGTGGGTAACTTGAATGGATTTAGAGTCTCATACTATGTGATCTATCACAGAAACAAAGAACTGAGTACCACATATTTTCACTCATAAGTGAATCCTGATCATTTATCATAATACTACATGAAAGACCTTGGCAGTAGTGGGTTACTGCCAGGGGAGGGGTGGGAGACATAACATTAATAAGGGTATCTAATCCCAAACCAGGTGAAGTGAGGACCAATGGGAAGTCCAAACTTCACCTGTAATGGCTTTAAATGGTTTTCCTTAAAAGAAAAAGAAAAAAAACTTTCTTTACTCATCCATAAGAAGTCACTCCTCATCCCTTCAAGTTTTATCATGAAATTGCAGCAATTCAGTCACATCTTCAGGCTCTGCTTCTAATTCTAGTTCTTTTTCTGCTACAAAATGAACTTAAATAATAAGACTTCAAAGTTACTTCTTGATTCATGGACTGCAGAATGGATGTTTTATTATTAGACGTGAAAACAATATTCATCTTCTTGTGCAGCTTTATTAGAGCACTTGCATGGCTAGATACTTTGCCCATTGTCAATTACTACAGCGAGGAGCAATATATTGAAAGGAATGTTTTTTTCTGAGCAGGAGGTCTCAATAGTAAGCTTAAAATATTCATTAAGCCATGCTATAAGCAGATATGCTATTATTCAGGCTTTGTTGTTGCATTTATAGAACATAGGCAGAGTAGATTTAGCATAATTCTTAAGAGCTTTAGAATTTTTGGAATGGTAAATGAGCATTGACTTCAACTTGAAGTCACTAGCTATGTTCATCCCTAATAGAAGAGGCAGATTGCCCTTTGGAGCTTTGAAACCAGGCACTGACTTCTCTCTAGCTATGAAAGTCCTATATGGCATCTTTTTTTCAACAGAAGGATGTTTTATCTACATTGAAAATCTATTGGCTATTGTAGCCACCTTCATCCATTTATCTAAACTTGATATTCTGAATAACTTGCTGCAATTTCTACATCAGCACCTGCTGCTTCACCTTGACTTTTGTGTAATGGAGATGGCTTATTTTCTTAAATCTCATAAACCAGTCTTTACTAGCTTCAAACTTTTCTTCTCTAGCTTCCTAATTTCTCTAAGCCATCATAGAATGAAGAGAGTTAGGACCTTGCTCTGCATAGGCTTTGGCTTAAGAAAATGTTGTGACTAATTTGGTCTTCCATCCAGACCACTGAAACATTCTCCATATTAGCAATAAATCTCTCACTTTCTTATCATTAGTGCATTCACTGGAATAACACTTTTACTTTCCTTAAAAAATTTTTCCTTTGCATTCACATCTTGGCCAATTGTTTGGTGCAAGATGACTAGCTTTTGGCCTATCTCAGCTCTTGACAGGCCTCTTGCTTATCAACTACATTATTTCATTATAATTGAAGGGATTGCAGTTATTGCAATTATTGGTAACATCAAGGTGTTGAGTACAACTAGGTGAGTAGCTAGATGAAGTAAAACTAAAGTACATGCTCATCAGAGAGAAGAAACTCAAAGTGGCCAAAGTGTTGAAAAGATTTTTTCCATATATATTGGGCAAATGACATTGAAGCCTGAATCACTGAGAAATGAGGTGGAATGACAGAGGACTAGGAAGATGGCATCAATAATGAGAGGTAGTGGAGGTATAATATGACGAAATGTGGTTCAAAGCGAAGACTCATTATAAAGATGCCAATTCTTCCAAAATTAACCTAAAATTTTAATACAATTCCAATAAAAATTCCCCCTTTCAAATGTTTAAAAGTATAATTTGACGAGCTAATTCTAAAATTCATATAAAAAAGCAAAGGGCCAAGAATAGTCAAACCAACTCTGAAGAATAATAGTGAATGAGTATATGTTTATGGATGGAAACTTGCATTTTAGCTAACAATTTTTGTTTATAGCAGTTGTAATAAAAATAACATGGCACTGACATAAAAGTAGACAAAAGTCTAAATGAACAGAATGGAATTCAGAAGCAAGGCTTTTTACATAAAGGAACTTGGTATGTGACAGAAGTTTCATTACAAAACAGTAGACAGCAGAGATAATACTCCATCTCACACCATTTTAAAAAACTTCATAGGTGTATTAAATACTTAAATATAAAAAAATTACAAATTCAAACTGTGTGTGTGTGTATATATATATATAATCAAAATTTTATTGTCTTTGAGAGTAAAATTTACTTTCTTTTGCAAAGAACAGAAAACAAAATCATATAGAAGTAAATTGGTACTTTTGAGTTTGCAAAAATATAGTCTATGTGACAAAAGATCCAAAGACATGCATTATCTTGGGGAAAGAAATTCTCACAATATGTTACAGATAAGAGATTGGTATCCAAAATATACAGACAACTCCTACAAGTAAAAGAAAAGAAAAAGAACCCGACAGGAATAAAAGAAAACAACTAACAAGCCAAGGGAATAAACGGGCAAAGCACGAAGACTGATAAAGTGAGTAGTAGAGCTGTTCTCAAAAAAGTTGGATTGAAGGGAAACATTTTTTTTTCTTTTACTAATAATAAAAGGGAAAGGAAAGTGGAGAGAAATCTCTCTCAAGTACACTGGTAGGTAAAGAACAACTCTTGCTTCTGATTGCTGAAGGACAGTGATCACATTTGAGTGTAGTGGGAAGAGGCATAGACTTTGGTGTTAGGATGTTAGTTCTGATACTTGCTAGCTTTGTGTCCTTGGACAAGTTATAGAACTCTTGTAAACTTCAGGTTTTCATTTTTAAATTGTATCTTATGCTACATACCTTGAAATATTGTATTGAAAATCGATACTGAATTTTTGTAAAACACCACAACAGTGTTTGTAACATAGATACATATTTTAAATTTTAGATTAGGTAAGCTTATTTGTTGAACAGGGTTCATGGCACATTTACCTTGGGGCGAACTTTGCAAGGGACACTGTAAGTTAGCTGTATTTATGCTCATGGGGCCAGAAATACTCTAAGAAAACATTTTTTAAGAAAAGAAAAATAGGCCGGGCTCGGTGGCTCAACCTGTAATCCTGCGCTTTGGGAGGCCGAGGTGAGTGGAATGATTGAGCCCGTGGGTTCGAGACCCGCCTGGGAAACATGGTGAGACCTCATCTCTACAATAAATCAAAAAAAATTAGCTGGGCTTGGTAGTGCGCACTTGTAGTTCCAGGTTCTTGGAAGGCTGAGGTGGGAGGATCTCCGGAGCCCAGCAGGTCGAGGCTGTGGTGGCCGGAAGCATGCCACTGCACTCCAGTCTGGGCAACAGAGTGAGACTTCAATTCAAATAAATAAATAAATAAATAAATAAATAAGAAAAAAAGAAAAATAAAAGAAGAAAGCATTCAGAAGATAGGGTAGTAAGCTTAATGAATTTGCATGTCATTTATATCATTTCAATTTTAGTGTAATTACTGCAAAAATGAACGTATTTTGTATTCTTTTGAACTGGCTTTTATTGTTTTACAGAGATAAATTTGAGTTTCCGGGACTGGGTAATAGATCTAGGACTGGTCACAGTGGCTCATGTCTGTAATCCCAGCACTTTGGGAGACAGAGGCAGGTGGATTACTTGAACCCAGGAGTTCAAGACCAGCCTGGGCAACATAGTGAGACACCATCTCTACAAAAAGATAAAAAAGCTAGTGGGACATGGTGGTGCAGGCCTGTAGCATCCGGTACTCGTGAGGCTGAGGTGGGAGGATCACCTGAGTCCAGGAGCTTGAGGCTGCAATGAGCTGCAATCATGCCACTGCATTCCATCCTGGGTGACAGAGTGAAACCTGGACTAAAAATGGATGAATGAATGAATGAATAAATAAATAAACAAATAAATAAATAAAATAAACCTAGGAACTATGCCTGGAATTGTTTGTCTATTTATAAGTATTATATACTTATGTGAATGTATTTGTATGCTTATATATTTGCTCATGTATCAGCTATTCTAGATCTACCACGCCTGGCCTAGATCTATTGTCATAATTTAAAATGCAATTATTCAAATATAAACTTAGCTAGCATTAAACTTTGTAGTATTTCTTAAACATATTTTACTATTATAGTAGTCATGACTGATTTTCATATTGCTAAACCCAACAAATATATTGTACCCATTATCTTAATTTATCTTGCATTTAATACTGTTGGCATTTTATTTAATGAATTCCTCAAAGATTGGCAAACTCTACAATTCCATTTCAAGTTACTATATCTTACATCTTATAACTGTTTCCCATATTCCCAATTGTATTTCTATCTGAAAATCTTCCCAGATTCAGCTACCTATTGTACATCAACACTGAATGGCCCACAGGTATGTTAAACTCATTGTTTAAAAAGTGAGCTCTTTATTTTGCCCTCTAAAACTGCTTTTTCTCTTTATTACATATTCCGGTGAATGTTACTACTATCCATGAGGTTATTCAAACCTCTAGGAGGTTATCTTAGTCTCCTCCATTGTGGAACCATATCTAAAAATAGTATCATGATAATTATCATATCAATGTAATCATCACTTACTGATTACTTATGCTGTGCCAGTACTGTGCCAAATTCTTTATATTCAATCGTTATACAACCCTGGAAGTTGATACTATTATTAACTTCATATTATAAATGACAAAATCAGATTTGTTCCCTGATTTTACCACCATTAAAATTATTTCCTAAATTTATCTGTGCTTTTCTGTCTCTGCTACAATCATTCAAGTTCAATCTATTGACATATATTTCTTGGACTATGATGTTGCTTTGTCCAGAGTCTCATGCTACTTAAGTTCATCCTTCATGCTAGTCCTAGAGTATTGTATGTAAAGTGCAAATTTAACCTTGCCACTCTACTGCTGAATCACTTAAATAGCTCCCTATAACCTTTAAGGTAAAGTCCAAGCTCCTTAGCCCGGCATGTGGAACTGTTCTTAATCTGTACTCTTTCTAGTGTGCCTTTGCTTAAATATTTAAAGGACTTCTTGTAGTTCCCTGCAGACCATGTTATTTCATGTCTCCCTGAATTTTGCCATCTCTTTTCTATTACAACATTTCTTCATTTGGATTAAATTCAAACTTTGAAGTCAAAATGCCAGTGTTGGTATTCTACTTCACCTATTTATCTTGAGACCTTGAGCAAGCTATTTTATATTCTCTTTGTCTCAGTTTCTTACCTACTTGAGATAAATGAAGCAATTGTAATTTTGCCTGATATGTAGAAAGCCCTCCATAAAAAGTTACTTTTCTTATTTATTTACATTCAACAAATATTTATTGTGTATGCCAGACACTGTTCTGGGCATTCAGAATTCATCATTGAATAAGATAAACAAAGGCGTTCTGTTCTTGAGAAACTTATGTTCTATTATGAGAATAAAGATAGTAAATAGAAGCGAGTAAACAAGGTAATTTTAGAAAGTGGCAAATCCTACCACTGTTTGTCCAGTTAAGGGATTGTATAGATGTTTTCAGTTTTGGCCATTTTGAATTACTACCATAAATATTTGTGTCCTTTTTTTGTGTGCTTTTGTTAATGTAAGTTTTTATTTCACTTGAGTAAATACTTGAGAGCAAGATTCCTTGGTCATGTGGTAAGTGCAAGTTCAACTTTATAAGTAACTGCCAAATTGTTTTCCAAAGTAGGTGTATCAGTTTGCATTTTCATTAGCAATGCATGAGAGTCCTAGTTGTTGCACATCTTACTAGCATTAGGTATTATCCATTTATTTTTTATTTTTTTTTTTTTGAGTTGGAATCTCACTCTGTCGCCCATGTTGGAGTGCAGTGGCACACTCACCGCCACCACAGCATCGACTTGCTAGGCTCTGGAGATCCTTCTGCCTTAGCCTTCCAAGTAGCCGGAACTATAGGCGTGCACTACCACGCCCAACTAATTTTTGATTTATTGTAGAGAGGAGGTTTCGCCAAGTTGCCTGGGCTGGTCTTGAACCTGCGGGCTCAGGCGGTTCACTCACCTGAACTTCCCAAAGTGCTGGGATTACAGGCTGAGCCATGAAGCCTTGTCCACATTTTTAAGTCTCAACCATTTTGATAGTTTTACAATTGTATCTCACTGTGGTTTTAATTTGCATTTTCCTAATGATTTTGAACATCTTTTCATGTGTTTATTTGCTATAGGTACATGTTCTTTGGTGATGTATCTGCTCAAAATTTTTGTCAGTGTTTTAAACTGGGTTGTTTTCTTATTATTGAGTTTTGAGAGTTCCTTATATATTCTGAATATAAGTCCTTTATCATATGTTTTGAAAATTTTTTTTCCCAGAAATGATTTTTTCTTTTTAATTCTCTTAATAGTATCTTTCACAGGACAAATTTATAATTTTGATAAAATCTAATTTATCAATTTTTTTATTTTTATGGATAATGCTGTTGATGCTAAATAAATCTTTCTGTACCTAGCTTATTTCAGTCAGCATGATATTTCAGAATTGCTAAAAGAGTAGATTTTTTAATGTTCTCACCACAAAAAATGCTAAGTTGGTGAGGTGGGGTAAATATGTTAATTAGCTTGATTGAATTTTTCAACAATGCTACACATAGTTCAAGACTTCACATCATACTCTGTAAGAATACACAATTATTACTTGCCAATTAAAAATGAATAAATAATAAATAAATAAGTCACTGTCTAGTAAGAATAGACAAATATTGGACAGGACAGTGAAATAAGCATGTACTGAAAGCACAATTCCTCTAGGAAAGCAGAGAACAGATGCTGAATTTAAACCAGAAGCTTCCTAAGGAGAGTGCAATGGATTGACTATTTGTGTCTTCCTGATTCATAATTTAAAATTCTAATAAGCTAGGCACAGAAAGACACATAGTCTACAATCTCATTTAGATGTGAGAAAAGTTAAACTCATAAAAAGTAGAAAGGTGGTTACCAGAGGCTGTGTAGGAAGGAAAGGATGGTGAAAGGGAAGATGGTGATCAAAGGATACAAAGTTTCAGTTAGCCTCATGGCATTTGTTAAATGATCTAGTGCACAGCATCATGACCACAGTTGGTAATGATGTACTGTATATCTTAAAATTGGCAAATGATGCCTCAAATGCTCAATGTTCAGGGTTTGCAATAAAACAAACACTTCATTATAATACCCTGAACTTATTTTCATTTTGGATGCAGCAAAGATTTAGATTGAGAATATTTAATTCCAAGTGAGAAGTTTTATTAATTTAGATAGGAGACCCTTACCTAGCTTTCTCAAAAGTAAATGTAAATTAAAATGCCTATGTCAATAATGTTGTCTTTCTGATTAAATAAAAACAGATTTGAAAGTCTATTGTGAATGCTAAGATTACATAATTATAGTTATCATTGTCATTATTTTTTAGGTCAGGGATAAATTGTATGTTTCTAACTCTGACGAGAGATCCTTGATCCAATTTTCCTTTTTAGGCCTAAAATGCCCTTTTACTCTGTATTTATTGCTGCCTCTCTTCTCTTCAGATAAACATACAAATAAATTTATGACTTTTGAGATTAATGTTTACCAAGTTACATCAAGATCCTTGTGCATCCAGTTCAGAAAAAAAAAAATGAAATGCACATTTTGTAAGGAATAGAACACGTGAAACTTCCCAAACTCATGTGAAAGACCTCTTTTCTTACAAAAATAGAAAAGACCATGCCGATTGGAACCCACCATATGAGATGAAATTGAGATTAGACCTTATTTGTAATTGTTTTTGCCTTGGTGGGGCTTACAGAAAATCTATAATACTACTCTCTTCTCTAAGAGTTGTCAAGGTAGCGGGGAGACTGAGTCTACCATGTAAAGATGTGAATAGTCTAGACCTGCTAGGATATCCAAGGAGGAAAAAAAAAAAAAAATCCCCTAAGAATCTTGAGAGCTCTGTGGTAAAATGTAAACTCTGTGCAATGTTGTTTTGTGTAAAACAAAATGAGACAAAAAATTATTCTTTAACAAGTTTTTCATACCTTATGTGTTCTGAAAAATGTCTCATGTCTTAGTTTGAATAAAAGTAAATTATACCCTAAAAAAAAAAAAAAGAAATCTTTGGCTAACTCAAGGCCACAATGTTTCCCCCTATTTTTTCCCTAAAAGTTTAATGTTTTTTGATCTATGGTCCATTTTGAATTAATATTTATATATGGCACAACTATGATTGAAGTTTGTTGTTTTTGTATGGATATGGGTTTCCAATTATTTTAGTACCTTTTGTTAAAAGACTATCTTTTCTCTATTGAATTGTTTTTTTTTTTTTTTTAATCTTCAAAAGCAGTTGACCCTATAAATGTGCATCTATTTCTGGACTCCTTATTCTTGTTCCATTGAACTGTAAGCCCATTCATCTTTTCTCCAATTCCATACCATCTTAATTTTGACATCTTTATAGGAAGTCTTGAAGTCAGGTGACATAAGTCTTACCATTTGTTAACCCTTTTCAAAATATTTTTGTCTGTTTTCACTTGACTACACATTACCTAATTATATTTTAATATTGGAAACTTACCATAAATGGGTAAAAGCAAAATTGCTCTTCTAAAAATGTTTCCTGTGCTTTCAGACTTTTAAGTTCCACAAATGCAAAATATATTCTTAATTTTCATAGGAACTCAATATCACTCCTAAACCAGAAATGTTTTGTTATGCTAATGATGCTGTCAGGTGGAAAATAAATTTTTTTCTGCTTAAAAAAATGTAGTTATTGGATATTTCTAGCTATGTCAAAAATAAAATGTAATTTCAAACTGGAAAAAATTGTTTTGTCCTTTTAATGTAAATTTTAGAATTAGTTTATTGATTTCTACCCAAAAAAGTTTCACTTTCCTGCTGGATGTTGGACTGTGATTGTGTAAGTCTTTAGATCTTTGGGGAAAATTGACATCTTGGCAGTTAATGATATTGTTTCTTCTAACCTATAAACACTGTATATCTCTCCACCATTGTTGCCTTTTTTGATTGCTTTCATCAGTTTTGTTTTTAGTTTTATTTTTCTACATATAATTGTCACATATGTTTTGTTAGATTTATGCCTATTTCCTATCTTTTTGGTGTTATTAAAAATGGTATTTTTAAAAAAATTTAACTGCCAGTTGTTAAGTGTTGCCATATAATATGAGACTAATCTTATATTCTGCATCCTTATTAAACTCACTTATTACTCTTAGCATCATTTTGTCAACTTGAGATTTTTCTATGTGGGTAATTTATGTCACATAGGGATAGATATAATTTATATTAGTATGTCTTTTTTTTCTTTCCTTATTCCATTAGCTAGCACGTATAGTATAATGATAAATAGAAGTAGTATGAGTAGGTATGCTGCCTTACTCCCAATCCTAGGGGAATCATCCAACCTTTCACCAATGTAGTTTTTTTGCTTTGTGTTTTTTATAGATGTCCATTTTATAAACATAACACATTTTCTTTATCCGTTCATCTGTTGATGGATACTTAGGCTGATTCCGTGTCTTGGCTGTTGTGAACAAATGTTTCAAAGAACAAAGGAGTGCAGATCTTTTATACATACTGATTTTATTTCTTTTGGATATATACACAGTAGTGAAATTGCTGGATAATACAATAGTTCTATTTTTTAATCTGTGATTTTGTTTTAAATTATCTTAAGTCCCACAATCACACATAATTTTTAAATTTGTTTCTATCTCCTCTACTTTAATCCTTCTGAGTTGGCAAAATCACCATTCCCAATCACACATACACGGTAGTTCCACTGTTCTGTGTTTTTGAATAGCCATTTAAAAACAATTCTAAATTATAACTCAGTCAACTTAGCTAGTAAAGAATTTAGAAGCAAAGTTTAACTTGCTACTATTTCTTATCACACTAATATTTTAAAGCATTCGACCTTATAGATCACCTGTAAAACATGAGAAACATTAAATATTCTTTATTTAATGTTACACACTTACTAAAATGTCTTTTCATAAGAAAAAGACAGTATTTTAGATGCAGGGAATTCTAATTTGATTGGCATAGTTAAGACAAAAAATATAGACATAGCTACTGTATCTTCAGTCTCTGCCTTTAAGAGGTTAATAAACACAAAACACAGTTGAGACTTTCTTGGTTCTGAGACAGTGAAGGGACTTCCCAAGATTTAAATATATTTATACAACCAGTTGTATAAATCTAAATATAAAACAAATCTCCAATAGATTTTAAGATCACATTCACCATCTTTGTGAAAAGTTGAATATTGCTAATCAAGTTCAATCTTATCTTTAGAAGGGGAAACAGTGGTAGCATTTACTAAATTGAAATTACTATTAAAATTCAAAGAACCAATCTTATTTACTTAACCATAAGCCCATCTTAGTTAAATCAGGTCTGTTCAACAAAAATATTCTGTCATCACTCATGATCTGAATTCTGGTGTGTGAGATCAGTTAAATTATAGTACATATACAAAAATCATGAGATATTTCTATTTCGTAGTAAATAAGGCAGTGGCCAATATTTGCTCATTAGTAGCTCTTTTGAGATAAGCTATCAAATTTGCCCTTTCTGCCTTCTTCTTTTTTTTTTTTTTTTGAGTTGGAGTTTCACTCCGTCGCCCAGACTAGAGTGCAGTGGCCGCTCCCGGTCATCGCAGCCTCGACCCACTGGGCTCTGGCGATCCTTCCACCTCAGCCTTCGGAGTAGCCGGAATTACAGGTGCGCGCTACCATGCCCGGCTGATTTTTGATTTATTGTAGAGATGAGGTCTCGCTGCCCAGGTGGGTCTCGAACCCGTGGGCTCAGGCAATCCACTCACCACAGCCTCCCAAAGGCGCGGGATTACAGGCTGAGCCACCGAGTCCGGCTTCTGCCTTCTTCTTAACGCCAGTGAAGATCATGTTTATTCCAAGGATGTACTTCTTGGGATTCTCCAAATATTCCATCAGTGTATCCTCTCCATAGTTGATACCTTTGTTCTTGTTGGCATCTGTGTAAGATAATCCAACAGGCTGACCTGTCTTCCACCCAAAGAGACCAGGTAGATTTGGCCCAGGCTTGTGCTTTTTCCATGTTGTGGCACTGGGCACATTTCTGAAGAAAAACTTCTTACTCTTCTCAACATCACTCATATTTAATTCTTTTTTTCGTTGCTGGCACTATGAAGGTTTATGCTTGGAAGCTGGATTTCCCACTCTCTATTTTTAAAATTTTTTAGGAAGTTCCATACTATTTTCCATAATGTCTAAACTAATTTACATTCTCATCAACAGTGTTCAGGGGTTCTCTTTTCTTCACATTTTTCTCAACACTTGTTATCTTTTGTCTTTGTGATACTAGCCATTCTAATAGATGTGAAGTGTTATTTCACTGTGGTTTTAATTTACATATTTCTGATGTTTAATGATGTTAAAGATTTTATTATTTACCTGTTGGACATTTGTATATCTTCTTTTGAGAAATGTCTAATCAGGTCCTTTACCTATTTTTAAAAAATTAGTGTTGTTTTCTTACCATTGAGTTGTTATTTTCTTCAATTCTGCAGATTGTTTCTTCACCCTGTTATTGATATTTGTGATACAAAGTAATACTATTTGTCTACTTTAATACTGATATAATCTTATTTGTCTATTTTCAATTTTGTTGCCTGTGCTTTTGGGGTCACATCCAAAACACTGCCTAGATCATAATTCTTCTAAGCTGTCTGCATTCCTTGTCATTATCTGTTTCTTCTCTAACTGTATGTTTTGAAAGAATGTATCTTCATGTTCACAGATTCTTTCTTCTGCTTGAACATGTCTGCTGTTGACACTTCTTATTGCATTTTTCTTTTCGTTGATTGTATTTTTTAGTTTTAGAATTTCTTTTTGACTTTTAAAAAATAATTTTAATTCCTGTTATATTTCTCATTTTGGTCATTTATTATTTTCCTAATTTTATCAAATTATTTATTTTTATTTTCTGTAAGTTTGCTTCGTCTCCTTAAAACAATTATTTTGAATTCTTCATCAGGCAGTTCTTATATTTCCACTTCTTTAGAGTCAGCTATAGGGAGATTATTGTGTTGTTTGGTGATGTTATATTGCCTTGGTTTTTCGTGTTTCTTGTTACGTTATACTGACGTCTGTGCATTTGGAGAAATAGGGTCTTATTCCTGTCTTTGTAGACTGACTTTGTCTGGCAAAACCCTTCACCAGTCAGCCCA
Organism: Carlito syrichta; assembly: GCF_000164805.1. Taxonomy (NCBI): domain Eukaryota; kingdom Metazoa; phylum Chordata; class Mammalia; order Primates; family Tarsiidae; genus Carlito; species Carlito syrichta. Next base: position 58,427 of record NW_007090910.1, read on the forward strand.
TCTAAAGACTGGTAAGGCTGTCAGGTGTGGTCTGTGGGTGGTTTTCCTGCTATACTTCTTTGGCAGGCTAGTCGGATGCCTGGATAAGCACATGAGTGAGCCTGGTGTCTGGGTTCAGGAAGTTGACCCTGGAGACTAGATTCACTGAGTAGACCTGTTGATTGAGGCTATGGGAATGTGTCTAGAGCCTGAGTCCATGAGAACTGCCCTGCTTTAGGGGTGGACCTTGAGGCTGAGTCTGCACGTACTAACTAGGTGCTAGGATGGACCTGCCACATAGGTCCACTGGAATATGTCTCTAGCCTGAATTCATGAATGCTTACCTGGCACTGGAGCAGACCAGGAGCCTGAATCCAAAGGGGAAGGCCTGGATCCTGGGTCTAACAGGAATGGAGCCGAACCAATTTGTAATATCTAAAATAAAGAACTCCGACCTAATTCAAAATTTTAATTTGTAGTATCTAAAATAAAGTACTTGTCCTAATTTAGAAATTTTATCTTTTACATTTTTAAATATTATATTGTTAACTGAGTGTCATTCACTGAAAATACTTGCATATAAATGCACATGATAAATGACAACCAAATATGGAAGCATTTTTTCTTCTTTATATTCTCTTTTCCTTTTTCTCTCAAAGTAAAAAGTTAATCTATAAAATATAGCATTTGATGAGCCAACAATATTTATTGTGCCATATTCCAAAAGCATGTCTGAATTATTACTATGTTTGTTTCAAGATATTTAACTGATTTCTGCATGCAATTGATATTATTATTATTAATATTTTTTTTTTTTTGAGCTGGAGTCTCACTCTGTCGCCCAGACTGGAGTGCAGTGGCTGTTCCCGGCCACCACAGCCTCAACCTGCTGGGCTCCGGCGATCCTTCCGCCTCAGCCTTCCAAGTAGCTGGAATTACAGGCGTGCGCTAACACGGCCCAGTTGATTTTTTTATTTATTGTAGAGATGAGGTCTCTCTGCCCAGGCGGGTCTCGAACCCGCGGGCTCAGGCAATCCACTCACCTCAGCCTCCCAAAGGCGCAGGATTACAGGCTGAGCCACCAAGCCCGGCTGCAATTGATATTAAATGATTTCATTTTTTGAACATTTTCTTGTTCAACGGATTGAATGTACCTAATTACCCAATTCTACTACAAAAGGATGGGAGTAAGGAAACTGAGCTCCCTTCCCTCACTGAATTTATCTGATATGTAAGGAATGTTTAAATTGGGAGTCTGCAACAGTCCTGAATTTAAATTCCAGCTTAAAAATTTACAGTTGTTAACTTTCAGCTAGTTACTTAACCTCTCTGTGTCTTAATTTACATATGAAATAATATTCCAAAGCATTGTTATTTAAATTAAGTGAAATAATTATTTTTATTATTTTTTGAAGTTAAATAATGAGTATGTAGTAAAGTACCTGGTATATAGTTTACTTTTAGAAAATATTTGTCAAATTTAATCCAGAAGTGTTTATTAAGTACCTTTTATATACAAGGTACTGTTCTATGTAGTGAAAATATTAGGGAAAAAATATTGTCCCTATACTTCATAGAGCTTACACTTTGGTGGAAAAAGCCTAAAGTTATAACCAAATAAACATACAAAATATAAATTTAGTATAGTGCTAAGTTTTAGGAAATGAGTATAACTTATCACTGAACTAAATTATTATCTTGGATACTAAGGTAGTAACACTCATTTTCTAAATTTTACCTGTACAATAAGTAAGGCTCAAATAAATCTCTAACCACCACAGTACATTGATGCAATGTTGTTTATTGAATAAATAAATGACTTAATGCTTATGAAAAAATTGGAGTATGGGTAGAGAGAATAGCATTTATTCAGCAAACATTTGGGGGATCCACTGTGAACCAAGGTATTTGCATAAGATGGTTTATTTTTGTACTCATAGAACAGATACTCTAGCAATGAGGATGACTCAAGTACACAAAAAACTATAAACCAATGTATAAAATAGGTTTAGTACTAGAGATACATGTAAGTTATTATGAAAGTTTATCACTTTTTTTTGGACTGAGTGTCAAGAAATAGACAAATGAAGATTTCAAAAGATACTTCATGAATCCTCAAGCTTTTCCTTGAATAGGAAAAACTCATCTTAGTCAAGTAAGTATATAAACCTTTTATGATATCCAAACTTCAATTTAATTGTGAAATAAGTGGAAAAATAATTAAATCATATAATGGCACTGATTTATGTAAAGCTAAGTATATCTTTGCATTTAAAAAAAAATAGTGAAATATGACTACCCCAGTTTGCCTCAGAATGGGGTAGTCATATTTCACTATTCATTGTACTGTAACATCAACATTGAATGATGTGACATGATATGGTTATTTGTTTATGAGGAAAACTCTAATATGAGCTTCACGTTGAGGAATTCCATACTGGATTTTTTTACTCTTTGTATGTGGTTTTTAACTGCTGAACAATTAAAAACGTCCCAAATTTAGACTGGAAACTTATTGTGACATAAACTTATAAATATTGCTGTTGCAATATAAATAAAACACAGATGTAGAAAGTGAAAAAGATCTTTATGCAAATGAAACTCTGGGTACTAGAAACAGAACATCTTAGGCTAGATGAATCTTAAAGCTATGGGGTTCTGGCTGATCTACTGCCAAAAGAATGAGAGATTGATATTTAAATTTTATGCAAAGTTTCACGAGTAGTCTAAGTCTTGCTTTGGCAGAACAAAAGCAATAAAAATCACGAGGAAAAAGCTCTGAAACTTTATAGGTTACAATTTGCTGAATATATGGGAAAAGCTTTGGAGTCTAACCAGATGAACAGAGGCTCTTTTTATACCTCCTTATGAGTCTAGAATGGTTCAAACTTGGAGACTGCCCTACTTTTGTGTTCACCTTTGGATTTTATTACTAGCTAGCTTTCTTAAAGCAGTCTGTAGGGTGACAAACTAAATACCGATGACTCCTCAATCTTGAACTTGACTTTCACCACAGTCTTTCCAGCTGTCTACCAAACACCTCCACATCAATATTGACCACCAACTTTTCCTAAAGTTGGTACCCTGTTTTTGGCAGACTTTATTTTAAATTTATTGTATTATTCATTGTCTACTTAATTAATCAAACTAGAAATTTGGAGTTCATCCTTGATGACTCATTCTTTATTCATGTTGTTTTCTCTATCTGGAAGACCTTTCCATATTTCTCACTTTGCCTTGCTCACAAATCCTTTCAGATATGGGTGTTGCTTCTGGGAACTTTGTCCTTACTTCCAGGTTGTGCTTTCACAGCTTCCTTGTTAATGCTAACACAACATGTTTATCACATAATGCTGTAATTAATATGTTGGATGTCCCTTTTGCTGCTGGATTGTTTAGCTACTTTATATTAGAGTCTGAGACTTGATGATTTCCCATTTAAATTTCTATAAAATGGAGCTTGTTGTGAAAACTGAAATAGCTAGTACTGGAATATAATGAGTGCCTATGACTGTTACTAGTATTGCTTATTATTACTATTATTATTATCATCATTATCATCCTGGTTTCTATAATACTTAATATAATGTCTGCCTTTATAAAATGGATATGTTGATAAAACAAACGTGTTTAACCTTAGCTCTGCAGTGACACCCTGATACTGACTCCTTTCTCATCAATATTCAGTTTTTTTTAGGGTAACCAGATTTACTTCTCAGGCTGATCTGACTCTGTAATCAGTGTCTTTTCCGCCTGAATTTGTGCCTGAACCCAGAGGCCTGGTACATGTGTTTGTCCTTTGTGGATCCAAAATACATGTAAGAGACCTTGAAAATAATGAACTGGTGCATTTCTAAATTAACAGTAAAGAGGATGGCAACAGTAAAGAGGATGGCGACAGTAAAGAGGATGGCAAGTCCATGATAAGATAGAAGAAATATCAGTTTAAGACTTGGGGTAGCTTTTAGAACTCTGCATAAACATTGTGAGGTAGAAACTTTCTGACCTTCTTGATTGTGTTAAATATCCCCTCTGTGATCCTATAGTACTCTTTATCTCTATCATTCATAGCATTTAACATACCACGATGAAATTTTCTGTCTGTACTCTGAGGCTATGAGCTTCTTGAGGATAAAATTTGTCTTTTTCTGTCTTCCTAGGACAGAACCAGCTACATAATTTGTAGAGCCCAGTGCAAAATGAAAATTCAGGGACCCTTGTTAAATATTATGAAGAATTTTTTTTTTTTTTGAGTTGGAGTCTCACTCTGTCGCCCAGACTGGAGTGCAGTGGCCGCTCCCGGCCACCGCAGCCTCAACCTGCTGGGCTCCGGCGATCCTTCCGCCTCAGCCTTCCCAGTACCCGGAATTACAGGCATGCGCTACCACGCCCGGCTGATTTTTTGATTTATTGTAGAGATGAGGTCTCGCTGCCCAGGTGGGTTTTGAACCCGCGGGCTCAGGCAATCCACTCACCTCAGCCTCCCAAAGGCGTGGAATTACAGGCTGAGCCACCGAACCCAGCATGAAGAATTTAAGGATGGCTACATCAAAACATTAGAGCAAATGTGGCTGTTCTGAGTGTGGGACCCTGTGTAACTGCACAAGCCACACACCTGTGAAGTTGGTCCTGCCCTAGGGCCTTGCTGTTGTTCAGGTATGAAGCAGTAGGCTTGATGAATGAATAAATTACTAAAACCTAAAGTCTTAAAAAATCTGTGATAAGAGTGGACAGTGACAATGACCTAAATTGAATAAGCATCAAAAGTGGATAGAGCAAATACAATCACTGATGAGAATCAGTAAATTATTAACTTTTAATCCTATTTATATCTTTTTTTGTAACCAAGAAAAAGTCATCATCCTGACTTTGAAGTTAACAAATGCATGCAAATTCTTGATTTCAAAAGATTTTTTAAAAAGAAAGAATTTATTGTTCTTTCATTAGTAGTCAAATCTCAGGATAGGAGAAAGCCACTTTCTTTTTTTTGAGTTGAAGTCTCACTCTGTCGCCCAGGCTGGAGTGCAGTGGCACGCTCACAGCCACCCCGGCACCAACCTGCTGGGCTCAGATGATCCTTCTGTCTCAGCTTTCCAAGTAGCCGGAACTATAGGTGCATGCTACCATACCCAGATTATTTTTTATTATTGTAGAGACACGAGGTCTTGCCAAGTTGCCCAGGCTGGTCTCGAACCCTCAAGCTCAGGCAATCCACTCGCCTCAGCCTCCCAATGCGCTAGAATTACAAACTGAGCCATCAAGCCCGGCCACTTTCTTGATTTAAAAGAAATTGTAGCTTATTGGTAGGCACAATCTTTTTACCATTATGTGTTTCCAGAAAATTGAAGAGAAGAGCTTTCACATTGAAAAGACATAAAATTTACTCTTTTGCTTTGTAAAGCCAATAACCAACACACAAGTATTTATGATGCCAAAGAAAGCAAAGAATCTTTCACAGAGGTTTATAGATAGATCATTGTAGAAACAGAATACCTTTCTTAATTTTCACTGTAGACGCATCTTTTTATGACTTTTTGCTGTTAAAGCAGAGATGCTGGCATTTTGCTTCCAGTAATAGACATTTTCCTTGTTTCTTTTACGAATTACAACTAAAACCCTGGGAAATTATATGTTAAACAAACTTAAGACTCTGAAAGGTGAGGTAAAGAAGGCAGTCCATGTAGGGACGTTGGGACTTGTGGAACAATATGATACTGGAGTGACAACAGTGGATGTCTAGTGGGGAGCCTGAACTCCTACCCCCACTCAGCAGTAACATGGCCCTTCCTCCCTCTGTATACTAATGGAAGATAAGTGGAGAACCTGGAGTTCTACCCAAACCTGGAAGAAATTTCCCCTTAGAACAATGTCAAAAGAGCCCTGCCAATGACAAGATTTACCTAGTTCAGGATCTCATAACATGATATAAAAAATGTTCAGATCATAGTTAAAAATCACTTGTCATAGCAAAAACCAGGGAAATCTCAACTTGAAAGACAAAAGATAATTAACAGACAACATTGAGATGACACAGCTGTTAGACTTATCTAACAATGTTTTTAAAGCAGCCATCATAAAAATACTTTAACAAATGATTGCAGACATACTTAAAACAAATGAAAAACAAAGCTGTAGTTAAGAAATAGAAAACACAAAGGAAAACCATGTGGACATTTTAGAACTGAAAAATACAATGATGAAATAAAAATTAAATAAATGGACTCAATAGAATGAAGAGGATAAAGGAAAGTATCAGTGAGCTTAAATATAAAACAAAAAAATTCTATTCTGAACAATGGAAGAACAATGGTTAAAAAAATGAATAGAGCTTGAGGGACATCAGGGAATATAACAAAAGACCTGGATTTATGTTATTGAAGTCCCAGAAGAAGAAGAGACAGGTTGGGTCTGAAAAATATTCAGACAAACAATGGCTGAAATTTTCTAAAATTTAGCAAAGCCCCAAACCTATAGATTTAGTGAACCTCAAGTAGGATAAACCTGAATAAAACCATGGAAAGATGCGTTATAGTCAAACTTCAAAAACTAAAGAAAAAAAATTTAGAAAAGAGTCAGAGAAAAAAATTCGTTACTTACAGAAAAATATTTTTGAGTGATATAGGATTTATCATCAGAGATCATGGAAGCCACGAGAAAATGCTATAATAGTTTTCAAATGGTGATGGGAAGTAATTATCAACCCTGAATTCTATGTCCAGTGTAAATATCCCTCAGGAATAAAGAAAACATTGATGCATTCTCAGACGAAGGAAAAGCTAAAAGAGGTTCTTAAAATGAGAATATAATGGTAAAATAAAGAATCTTAGAACAGCATGAAGTAATAATAATTTTAAAAAACTAGCAGAAAGAGTTGTTTTTTCTACATTTTTCTTCCACTGTATTCTTTTTCTTTATTTATTTAGAGATAGAGTCTTGCTGTGTCCCCCAGGTTGAAGTGCAGTGGCATGATCAGAGCTCAATGCATCTTCGAACTTCTAGGGCTCAAGCAATTCTCATGCCTCAGCCTCTTGAGCAGCTAGGGCTGCTGACACACTCTGGTCTTAATTATGCTTGAAAGTTGTGACAAAATAAGAGCACTATCTAATATGATTCTCAATCCATATAGAAGAAATATTTAAGATTATTATGTTTTAAATAGTAGAGGTTTAAACAGCTGAAAGAGATGTAAGGTTTTTGCACACTTCACTCAAATTGGCAAATGTTGAAATAAGTAGACCGTTAAGTTATATATATATATATATATATATAGTGTATGATGCCTACAGCAACCACTAAAAGTTAATCAAAGAGCACTGTATACTCAAAAGCACTATATATGATTCAAAACATAATTCAGAAAAAAGAAAAGTTCAGATAATTTACAAGAAGACAGGAAAAAGAAAGCCAAAAGGAAATACAGAGAGAATAAATAGAAAAATAAAACAAAATGGTAGAATCAAGCCCTAATATGTCAATAATCGCATTAGTTACAAATGGTCTTACATTAATGAAGACACAGATTGGCTGTGCGTCTAAAAAATAATAATAATAAGAGATACCTAACTTTATACTATCTACAAGAAATTTACTTCAAGTATTATTATATAGATAGGTTGAAAGTAAAAATATGGATATATAACATGAAGTATAGTAAACTAGAAGTGTATATATTAATATTAATAAGTAGACTTCATAGCAAATAAAATGATCAGGAACAGAGAGGAACTTTATGTAATGACAAAAGTATTAATTCACCAAGAAGGCATAGTGATTCTAAATGTGTATGCACCAAGCAACAGAGCTGCAAAGTTTGTGAAGCAAAAACTAATATAACTGAAATAAGAGGAAGACACATTTATAATAACTGGAGACTTGAACATCCCTCTCTCAACAATTGGCAGCACAATTAGACATAAGCAAGGATTTAGAACTTAATAGTACTATCAACCCTTAGGAATCAATAAACATTTATAGAACACTCCATCCAGCAGGAGAATTCATGTTCTTTTCACGTGACTAAGGAATGTATATTACGATAGACCCTATTCTGGGACATAAAACATACCTCAACAAATTTCAGCACGTTTCAAATAATTGAAATCATGTAGAGTATGTTTTCTGATCACAGTAAATGGAATTATAAATCAATTACAGAAAAATAACCAAAAAAAAAAAAATCTTTAAACATTTGGAAACTAAACAATGCATTTCTAAATAATTTATGGGTCCAAGAGTTAGTCTCAGTGGAAAAGAGAAAACATTGAAGTGAATGAAAATGAAAACATAACATACCAAAATTTGTCGAATAATAGCTTAAGCAATGCTGAGAGGAAATGTATAGCACTAAATACATTAGAAAAAAGAAAGTAAAAAAATCAATAATCTAATGTTCTGCACTCCAAGAAATCATAAAGAAAAGGAAAATTAACTCAAGGCAATAACTTTTTTAAAACACAGGAGAGACTGATGAAATTGAAAACAGAAAACTAGAGAGAACATCAATTTAACAAAAACTCGTTCTTTAAAAGATCAAAAGAAATGAGAAAAGAAAATGATACCTTTGGTATGACTGACAAAGACACAGAGAGAAGACACTGATTCTTAATATTAGGAATTAAATAGAGGAAATCATCATAGACCCTGAAGACATCAAGAAGACAGAAAAGGAGTACTATGAATAACTCTACCTGCCTAAATTTGGCAAGTTAGGAGAAATGGAGCAATTACTTGAAAGATACAAACTACTACAACTCACTAAATATGAAATGTCTAATTTCAATAGCTCTGTAACTGTTAGGGAAATTGAATTTGTAGTTTTAAAAAAAATCAAAACACTTTCAAAAAGAAAATTTCCAGGCCCCAATCATTTCACTGGAGAATTCTACCAAACATGTTAAGAAGACTTGGCACCAGTTCTACACTGTCTTAGTCAGCTTTTAGTGCCATATCAAAATGTTATAGACTAGGTGGATTAAAAGACAGAAATTTATTTACTCACAGTTCTGGAGGATGGAAATTTGAGATTGGAGTTCCAGCATGATTAATTTCTGATGAGGAGGTCTCTTCCAGATTGTGTTTTTGCTGTGTCCTCAGATGGTGGAGAGAGAAAGCAAGCTCTCTGGTGTCTCTTCTTATAAGAGTACTAATTCCAAAATGGGGGCTCCACTCCTAATTATCTCTCTAAGGATTCTTCTCCAAATTTCATCACATTGGGGGTTGGGGCTTCAAACTGTTAATTTTGGGAAGCACAATTCAGTTCATAGCGCTATTTCTTCCAGAAAATAGAACAGGAAGAAATGTTTTACACTTCATTTTATGAACTCAGTATTACTCTGATACCAAAATAAGAAAGTATAAACAAAACAAGAGAAAACTACAGGTGAGTATGGGTGAAAAATTTATTAACAAGATATTGACAAAGATAATTCAGAAATATGTTAAAAGAACTATTCACCAAGGCTAAATGGGGTTTATTCCACTGATGCAAATCTGGTTCAGTATTTGAAAAACAAGGATTGTAATCCATCATATAAACAGGCTAAAGAAGAAAAAAATTCACATGATTATATCAATTGATTCATAAAAAGCATCAGCAAAATTCAGCACCTCTTCATAATGAATTCTCAAAAAAAAAAAATCAAAATAGGTGTTTACCCTGTCTAGCCTAGACACTGAGGTAACAGGCTATGAAGTTGTAGTTGCTCTTTTAAGATGGTCAGGTCATTTGCAAGAGAGAGACAGAGAGAGAGAGAGAGAGAGAGAGAGAGAGAGAGAGAGAGAGAGAGAGAGAGAGACAGAGATTAAATAAGTAGAATGCAATATGAATATGTCAGGAGAAAACAGTAATGGTCTTTTTTGGGGAGTGTCAAGTAATGCTTCCTGAAGCATTACTGTTGAGCTTAGTCTAAAAAGGATAAATTGTATTTTCTAAACAAAAAAAGAAAAGGGTATTCTAGGCAGATGGGACAGTAAAAGGCAGAGCATCAAGAAATAACCATGGCATATCACTCAATATACTGTACATTCTTAAATGATTCCTTTAATTCCTTGGCATAGACATCTTTTGCTACTATTATTAAGAGGCAGTGTTACATAGTCAAAAGAGAATAGACACTAACTATAGTTATCCAGGCTTGAATTAAAATTTCAGAATTATCATAAAATATATGTTATTTAGCCTCATTTGTACAAATGTGACTAATAATACCTGTATATAGAATTGCTGTATGTTATTAATGAAATAGTTTATATACTCACAGAAGCCTTTCTCTATATTTGACATATTGTGTGTACATAACACCTAATTGTTATTTTACTAATAAATTAAATGTTTCAAAATATTTATAACTTCTTAATGGTTGCCGGTTAAAATAATAATTTAGTGAGAACCAAGAAACAATATGAAACACAACTTGGTTGTGTGTCTTCATTTTTAGAAGGAATATACAAAAAGTGTATGGCAAACTAAATAGAGAAAGGATAAACTAATTCTGACAATTTTCAGATTTGAGATTATTGTTGGTTATGAATAACCTAAGATCTTTAAATTATCTTTCCTAGTTGGAAGCCTTTTCAATGCCAGACTATATTACCTCAGAGCAATACTTGGGTTGCATTTTGATTATGTTGAAGATTAAATTTAGGACCTGGGCAAATTTCAGACTACATATGTCCTCATGAAATTACCATGTGTTACAATGCCTGGATCATCCTCTAAAAAGTGATGAATACAGACTGGGTCTTAGACTGAGACTTCCTAGTGTTTTGAGAATAAAAATAGCACTATATTAATGAAAAAAATATTGAATCCAAGTGAATTAGTGGAGTGGTCTGATAACCACAATGGAGTCAGAGGCAGAAGTATTGAGATTCAGATTTACCTTTACCAAACTGTTTTTGCTAAACTGTTTTAATTCTCTCAGTGTGTTTTCTCATCTACAAAATAGGAATAATAATCCTTAACATCTTTATCCCTCAGGATTATTATATGTATCAAATGAGATGATGGACATAGAAATGCTTTGTAAACCAAATGCTGTAGTTGTGCAGGGTTTGTTTTTTGCTTGCAGAACTCTCAACCAACTCAGTAAAGAAACTTGGGTCTTTAGCTGGGACGTGGTACAAATCACAAATCAGTAGAATCATGTGAAAATCACTTTCATCTTCCAGATCTCAGTTTCATTTCTTTTTTTTTTTTTTTTTTTTTTGGGTTGGAATCTTACTCTGTCGCCCAGACTGGAGTGCAGTGGCCGCTCCCAGCCACCGCAGCCTTAACCTGCTGGGCTCCAGCGATCCTTCCACCTCAGCCTTCCAAACAGCTGGAACTGCAGGCGCGAGCTACCACGCCCAGCTAATTTTTTTTTTTTTTTTAATTGTAGAGATGAGGTCTCGCCAAGTTGCCCAGGCAGGTCTCGAACCCACGGACTCAGGCAATCCACTCAACTCGGCCTCCCAAAGCACGGGATTACAGGCTGAGCCACCGAGCCCTGTAAGATACCAGTTTCTTAATCTGTGATATCAAGTGGTTCCCTATATTAGTGATTTTCAACTAGAAGATGGATGTTCCCTTGAGGATGCTTTCCAAAATCTTCTGTATTCTTTTTCCCTATGGAGAGTTTGATCTACTCCCTCCTACAGTAGGTATAGTTCCAGGTTAAGAATTGCTGCTATAGTAAACCCACTGACAAACCCCTTCCTTCATAGGGAAACTGAGATGGCCTTTTGTTTGGAGTAAGATGTGGGCTCATGGGACAGACTTATATTTTCTGAAATAATTAATATTTAATTAAAAAATTTATTTAATGAATTCTTCAAGGGACTCATGAAGAATTCCAACAATGTGGCCTCATTTCAAGTTCAATTATTTTGTCTAGGTTCTAGCCCACACCCTTCTGGGAATGAGTGTGTCCTGTCTTTTGGGTAGAAAATAGAATGACAGCCACTAGTTTAAATGATTTACAGGGACCTCTATCCTCCACACCTCAGGCCTGAAACCTCAAATCTTCAAAACATTTAAAATTATTTTAGTTGTTAATACTTTGTAATTCCAGTTTTAGCAGTACCTATTGCTTAAGAAAAGCTAATACCCAGGTGTTCTAATTTCTTATCTCAGTGTAGCTATCACTCAAATGTCAAAAGCTCATTATAAATGTCATAAACAAAATCAGTTTTGAATGAGGAAGATCATGATATTAACTGCACGTGTAGCACTGTTTTGTGACTTGACATTATGTTTGGTTACTGCTTGACATATTTTTATTGTATCAAGTTGTGATTAATCACATCTTGCAGTGACACCTCACTATCTCTCAAAGACTGTAATTGTACCATTTAATGGTGATTTAGTTCTTTTTTTGGAAAACAGTAGTCTGCAGGTTTAGTTAGATAGTTAAGCTGTTACCAGGTAATAGGTTTTCTTCTATCTCATCAGCCTGTAGAAATGCCTAACTAAGGATTGTTGAATATATATATATTCACATATATATATTTTGTGTGTGTATGTGTGTTTGTGTATACATATATATCCTCCTGTAGACCAAATAGAAATGACAGTTGAGAAAGCTGAGCTGAAGATCTGATTTTTGTTTTGTTGTTGTTATTTTTCTATTTTTTTTGAGTTGGAGTCTCACTCTGTCGCCCAGACTGGAGTGCAATGGTCGCTCCCGGCCACCGCAGCCTCTACCTGCTGGGCTCTGGCGATCCTTCCACCTCAGCCTTCCAAGTAACTGGAACTACAGGCGCGCACTACCACGCCTGGCTAATTTTTTTTTTGATTTATTGTAGAGATGAAGTCTCACCAAGTTGCCCAGGCGGGTCTCGAACCTGTGGGCTCAGGCAATCCACTCACCTCAGCCTCTCAAAGTGCTGGGATTACAGGCTGAGCCACCGAGCTGGGCCTATTTTTCTATTTTGATTCATGGGATATGTGTAGATTTGTTTCATAGAAATATTGCATGATGATGAAGCTTGGGCTGCTATTGAGCCTGTCACTCAGGTAGTGGACATAGTCTCCAGTGGGTAGTTTTCCACTCTTAACCATCCCCCTCCCTTCCCGTTTAGGATTGTCCAGAGTCTGTTATTCTGATCTTTGTGCATGTGTGTATACAGTGTTTAGCTTCCACTTATTAAGGAGAACATATGGTATTCAGTTTTCTGTTTCAATGATAATTTACTCAAGATGACGGTCTCTAGCTGCATCTATATTGCTGTAAAAGATATGATTTTATTCTTTTTTATAGATACATAGCATTCTTTTTTATGGACCCATGGTATATATACCACATTTTCAGGATCCATTCCACCAATGATGGGCAATTAGATTAGTTCCATGCTTTTACTATTGTGAAGAGGGCTGTGATAAACATGCACATGCATGTGCAGGTGTCTTTTTGGTAGAGTGTGAAGATCTGGTTTTGTATTTTACTCACTCTGGGAAAGGTTAATCCTGGTCCCTTTTTAAAAAGAGGCTTTTATTGCTTACAATAGCAAACATGGAACCAACCATGCTTCCCATCTAAAGAGGACTGGATTTTTGAAAAATGTGGTACTTATACATAATAGAATATTATGCAGCCAGAAAGAAGGACAAAATTATGAACTTCACAGCAACTTGGATGGACTTAGAGGCTATAATACTGAGTGATCTATCATAGAAACAAAGAACCGGGTATCACATGTTCTCACTCATAAACGGAGCTTGCACCACTATCATAATGCTATAAGAAAGGGATTGGCAGTAGTGGAAAAGACTATCAAATCCTATAAATATATAACTAGCCATATGAACCTGCGTGAGGGGGGATGAACTTTCTTATTTTCTTTTTAAATTCTATAGACTCCTAGCCTTCATAACTGTTTTTGAAATTGCATATATTTTCGTTTTCTTTGTTAGTTTCAAGCTAAAGGTTTATCAACTTTCTTGATCTTTTCAAAGAATCAAATTTTAGTTTTATTGATTTTCTATTGTTTGTTTTGCTATTGATTTCCACTCTGATCTTTATTATTTCCTCCCTTCTAATTACTTTGGGTTTGATTTGTTACTCTTTTCTAGCTTTTTGAAGAGGCTTGATTTTAGATTTATTTCATTCTAATAAAGCATTTAAAGCTATAAGTTTCACTTTGAGAACTGTTTTAGCTGCATCACATTTTATTTTTATTTTTTAGCCTGTCTTCCTATAAGTCACTTCTGGTTCTGCATTGCTTAGTGGTCAGCCAGTGATTTTTATGTAGCTCTTGTGCTCAAATGCCTCAAGCCTATAAGGCTTCCACTCTCTTGCAGTTGGATTAGTGAGTGAGTTGGAGAGCCCATTCAGAATTGCAACTATTTCTCAAGTCTATCATGGCTTTTACTTTTTACTATAGTTTCTCTCAGGTCTCCTAATAATCTGTACTCATAGCCAGAGATATATGGTAAGTTTGTTTCAGCCCTACTATGACTCTTTCATTTCCAGGATCTTTAAAAACTTCTGCATGTTCTGTCATAGCCCCCGTTGGAACTGCAACTTCAGTCTACAGGCTTTACTCGTTTTCCCTCCCTTCCTCCCTTCCTTCCTCCCTCCCTTTCCTTTTTTGTTGGAGTCTCACTCTGTCACCCAGGCTGGAGTGCAGTGCCACGCTCCCCGCCACCCCAGCGTCGACCTGTTGGGCACGGGCGATCCTTCTGCATCAGCCTTCCAAATAGCTGTAACTACAGGCGCGTGGTACCATGCCCGGCTTATTTTTTATTATTGTAGAGACGAGGTCTCGCCAAGTTGCGTGGGCTTGTTTCCAGCCCGCGGGCTCAGGCAATACACTTGCCTCGGACCCCCAAAGTGCTGGGATTACAGGCTAAGCCACTGAGCCCTGCCGATTCATTTGTTTTATAATATAAAGTTTACCACTCTTAGCTCAGAAAGCCATGGACTTTTGTCCCTGTTTGTGTGTGTGTGTTTTAAATCGAGTCTACCTCTCTCCTAGCAAAGCTACTAGTTTTTAATGGTCAACTCTACGTTAGTAAGACTGTAGTTCTCATCTATAGAGCTGGGGAGTGGAAGGGGAGTAGCTCTTACTCAAAGTGGTTTTTCAAGCATAAATGCCTCGCAGTCTGTTGTTTGCCTTTGCTCAATTTTCATAGACTTGAAATGGTCATTAAAAAAATAATTTTGAGCCGGGCTCGGTGGCTCAGCCTGTAATCCCGCGCTTTGGGAGGCTGAGGTGAGT
>NW_007090910.1:73632-104548 GCF_000164805.1 Carlito syrichta
GAGACCTCATCTCTACAATAAATCAAAAAATCAGCCGGGCGTGGTAGCGCGCGCCTGTAGTTCCAGCTACTTGGAAGGCTGAGGCGGAAGGATCACTGGAGCCCAACAGGTTGAGGCTGCAGTGGCCGGGAGTGGTCACTGCACTCCAGTCTGGGCGACAGAGTGAGACTCCAACTCAAAAATAATAACAATAATAATAATAATAATAATTTTGTCCAGCTTTATACTTGATTTTTTTGAGAGGATTCAGAGACCTCTTTCTTCGTGATGTCATATCCGGAAATCCCTTTCCCATAGCATTTAAATGGAAATAGTTGCTTAGCAGCACAGGCCCCTATGTCTTCATGTGTTTTCCAGTGCCTGCCTTATGTTGTGCTCTTCCCTCCCTCCCTTTTTTCAGGAAGGTAAAGTGGCATAATGAAAAGAGAAAAAGCTTTGGAGATTGACAGTCCTAGGTATACATCTGAACAATATATATGGGTACATTGGAAACTTAATTTCTCTGAATTTCGGTTTACATCTCTGTAAAGTGGATGTAATAAGATTTACCTCATTGGGAAGATTAAATGGTAGCATATTCAGAGTATCTAACACTGTATCTGATTCATGGTACATAACCAATCAATTGCTGTTTTCTCTACTCTTCCCTTCCCTTTTCTATTGTTGCAGTTTCTGATATACATAGATTTAGTAAGAAGCCATTTATAGTTCAGAGAACACTATTATTAACATAGTCAAATGAACAAAAAAGCTGGTTCCTTTCCAGTTAATGTTAACACAGAAATACAATAATATACTTGACATTTTTGGGTTGTGGGGCAGTGGTCATGTGGATTAGCCCACACATTGGCACTTGAACTTCTTTTAACCATATAAATTAGCTGAGGGGAAAACTCTTCAACACACCTTTGATCATGTCACTTACTAGCTTCTAATTAGCCCTCAGGGTAAAGTCCCAGCTTCTCAAAATAACATGCAGGATCTTTCATGAGCTGCCCTCTCTGTACCTTTCTACTCTCAGTTGTCCCTGCTCCCATTAGGTTTCAACCATACTGTAACTCCCTTATTTCTCTATGTCAGGCTGTTTCATTTTTTCATTGTGCTTGCTCATATAGTTTCCTCTGTATGTATTTCAGGATTCTATTCTCATCACTTGATCATTTTCTATTCATTTGCCATCTATGTGCTCATCCTCTCGGCACACTGTGTTGTAAAGATCATTGCATATCTATGTTTTCCATTAGACTGAGAGCTACTTGAAGGCAGAGACAATATCTTATTTAATATTTGCATCTCCATTGCCTTGATTATAGTTTTCCAGCACAAATGAGGAAACAGCCCAGCCATAAAAAGATGAGAGATGTCAAAACAGCACCAACCATCCCAATATAGCCCTGGGTTCTGACATAATTATCTAAAGTCCAAATTCATTTTTCTTAATTGAAAAAAATAAATACCGGCGTTTAACAAAAGAAATGCTGTCTTCCTCTTCACCTATTGGAGAAGTTTGGGAAACAATGTATATCTTAGTTGCTAGCTTGGCAGATTTGAGGTCTCTGATTTCTGAAACATGGGGACTAATAATTGTGCTTCTAATCAACACTGGAGTGGGATTTCAGGTGAGAGCATCTGATTTTCATAGAGCCATTTCAGTGCTCTACTCTTCATTATGGTAAACTGTTGACAATTGCTGATGCAATTATAGACAGTAGTTTTCTGTTTAAGAGAAACATTAGACAGTTACTGGTAGATTTGTGACACACCATTACAAACTGCTTCCTGCTGCAGGTAAAGGAAAGAGAAATGGATGTGAACCTATTAGTATCAGAATTACATGTCAAAAAGCTAGAGCAGGGTTCAGTTTATTTCTGCAATAATAAGCAAACTAGAGATCGACTTGACAATTCTTTCTACTTCCACTGCTTGTATTTTTCTGAGATGAACATTTCAATATAAAATCAATGTGTTTGGACACCTTTCAGTAAATAGAAGCCTATGTGAATTAAGATTATTTCATAGAAGCAAAAATTCAATCATTTCTTAAGTAGGAATGAGTATTTTATAGTTCTCTCTGGTAAGGAAAGAATACAAAGTTACATTATTTTTGATGAAATTTAAAAATTGCTACTGTAAGAGTTAAATAATGTCAATTTTAATCTTGTTTCTTTTATATAAGAATTGTGTAACCTTAAACAAGTTATGACTACTTGTAGCTTCAATTTACTCACCTATATAAACTAATAACGATAAAAACCATACTTCCATTAATTGAATCCCTAAAATGGGCTTTGCTCTACAATTTGCTTAATATATATTATGTTACTGTATAGTCACAGCATATTAATTACTAATATTTTCTCCACTTTACACATAAGAAAACTGATGTTCAGAAAGATTAAGTAACTTGCTCAAGGCCAAATAGAGAGTAAAAAGCAGTGTTTAACAAAAGCCCATATCTGTTGGTCTTTCATGTCTCTGTTTTTTTTTTCTTCTCTCCTCTTCATTTATTTCATCTCACTGATATTAAAATTCTATCTTGCAGTTATGAATGAAATAATGAGGCAATGGATTTTTAAAATGCCTTTATAGATACAAATTTAAAACATTGTTCTTTTTAATTCTAGTTCAACCCGGTATCACTAAATTGGGATGGGGTTGTTTACTATTAATGTTGAGTGGAGAAACTCAAAACTTTTTGGCCTGTGTAAATATTTGAATGTTTATTCTAGAAACTTTCCTGAGTGGTATTTTTGTTTCTATTAGCCTACAAAATTAAATTCCATACTGTTATTTTCTTATAATATTTGTACTTTTCCCCCTACCTCTACTTTATACAATATTTTAAGGATAAATCTACATATATTAAGGAGAGTAGAAAGCTTCCATAGTTGTATCCAAATATACAGTTTGAAAGTGCTTTATCATGCATATTATTTATTTTTACAACTATCTTCTTGTTTTGATAGTTATGAAATAAGTATCTTTATTCTCATCTTAAAGATGAGGCAAGTGAAGCTTAGAGAGCCTTTTTTTGGTCTTGTTTCAATTGTATTCAAATTGTATGAGGATTGTTGGAGCTGTTAAATTCTACAGGGAGGAAGGGTAACCATTGGATACGATTGGAGTTATATGTGGTTAATTCTGATAGAAAATCTTAAATAATGTAATATGACTGCAGTTTTCTGACATTGTTGTGATAGTTATGAAATAAGTATTTTTGTTCCTATCTTAAAGATGAGGCAACTGAAGCTTAGAGAGTTTTATCTGAGTTCACAAAGTATATTAGCGGCAGAGGTCAAGAACCTAGATCTTATTCTAAGTATGGGAAATCTATACTAAAATCAAGTTTTTGAGACAGTTATAGTTTAGTAGTTACTTTAGCAGACTCTCAAGTTAGGCTTCTTGAATTCAAATTTTTACTCCAGTTCTGTATTCCCTTGGACCAATTATATCTCTGGTAACACCAATTCTTTCTTCATCTATAAAATGAGTATAGCAATCATATCTATTTTATATAGCTGTTGTGAGTATTAAATTAGATAATCCATGTAAAATGCTTAGCACAGTTACTAATACATAATAAGCGTTCATTAAGTTTTAGCTATCATCATTTTTTTTGCACATTGTTTTAGTATTATAAGTGGTAGTTATGTAATGATGTAAACCATTTGTAAAGCCATTTAAAGTAAATAAGCTTTCAATTTATTAGCTCAGCTAACATCTATTGAATGTCTCCTACAAGCAAGGAATTTTCTCAGCACAGGGAGTCCACAAATATACAATATAAGGGTCACTGCTCTCAAGTAGCTAATTCTTTTCAAAAAAAAAAAAAAAGCTGGCCATGGTGGTATGTACCTGTAAAGCAGGAGGATTGCTTGAGGCCAGCAGTTTAAGTCCATCCTGGACAGCATAGCAAGACTCCATCTCTAAAATAATAATAAAAAAAGATTTAAAAAAGTATACTTTTTGTTTAAAATAGAGGAAAAAACTTAAGACAGATAAATGAGAAAGCTTTTTACTACCTTTTGTAGGTACTTGACTTTAGAGCTATCTATTTGATGGATGTATTGATTTACTTTGCTAAAAATATAAAAGGAAAATTTAAAAACTGACATAAAATCTGACAATAAGTTTTAATTGCCATTATTAAAATTATTTTACTTAAGGAATTGTTGTTCATGTATGGAGAATGACACTTTTAGAAATCCTGTAACAAAAATGAGAGACACAAACAAAATTCATTATTTGGTCGATTAATTAATTTAATTTTTTTTTTTTTTTTTACATAGAGACAGATTTCCTTGGTCTCATTTTAGAAAAAGTTAGGCTAGAGAATCTTTGTAATAACAATATTTGTGCTGTTGGTTGTAATGATATCTGTAAATATATTAAGAAATGTATTAAGAATTTACCATGTACAACACATTATACTGGGTGCTTTATAAATTCTTACAAACGTTGTAGGTTAAGTATTCTTATTATTTAACAGATGAAGGAAATGAAGCTTTTAGAGGTTAAATAACTTGCCTGGCATCATACAGTTTGTAGAACTGAGGTTTTTTTTCTTTTTTTTTTTGAGTTGGAGTCTCACTCGGTCGCCCAGACTGGAGTGCAGTGGCCGCTCCTGGCCACCGCAGCCTCAACCTGCTGGGCTCTGGCGATCCTTCCGCCTCAGCCTTCCCAGTAGCCGGAATTACAGGCATGCGCTACCATGCCCGGCTGATTTTTTTTATGTATTGTAGAGATGAGGTCTCACTGCCCAGGCGGGTCTCGAACCCGTGGGCTCAGGCAATCCACTCATCTCAGCCTCCCAAAGGCGCGGGATTACAGGCTGAGCCACTGAGCCTGGCTACAACTGAGGTTTAAGCTCAGAACTCTCTGTCATCAAAGCCTATGTTAGAGTTGGAAACAAATTGGGCAGTTTGAATCGCAGTTGTAAGCTTTTAGCCTTGCTTCATTGTATGCAAATTGTATGAGGATTGTTGGATCTGTAAGATTCTATAGGGAGGAAAGGTAACCATCGGATTGTATTAGGGTTATATGTGGTTAATTCTGATAGAGAATCTTAAATAAGGTACTATGACTGCTGTTTTCTGAAACTGTTTGAAAATAGACAAATATTTCAAACAGTAGATTACATGATTTATAAAAATTATTTAATCTTCATTTAAAAGTAACTCTACCAAAGAAATATAAATAATAATGTTTACAAATTATTTCTACATTACACAAGTTTTATATTAACAGTTCACTAAAATAATTACCTTAACATGAAGGAGATGCTTCTGAATTTACATTTTAATTAGATTTAGCATGCAGTACCTAGCTCTAAATTTGTTTTTGAACTTCTTTAATTTCCCTAATTATTCCAACATAATGGATGCTGTTTGCTTTGCATTATATTGGCATAAAATTTGCAGTGGAAATATTGTTTCTACATATCCATGGCTAATATTGTTAACTAAAAGCAATATTGTTTTTCTATAGACAGTTGTCAGAAATGTGGAAATCACTGAATATGAGCCAGAGATACCAATTTGAAAAAGAGATGTTGAAGAAAAGTATTATTATACACTGTTGAGATTTATCATTACCATGTTACCTTGAGTTGATCAGAAAGAAACATTTGCATCTTGAAGTTTGCTAATGCCTTATTATTAGTAATAATAGATTAGCCATGTTCTTGAAATATCCACTAGGTAAAGAAATAATTTGATATTGTAGTACTTCTGTAATTAAACATTATTAACAAATGAAAAGCATTTTGTGAAAATATATATAAACTTTATAAGACTAAATTGAAAATATGCAATATGGTGTATTGAAGAACATATACTTATGCTGCAATTACTTTAGTTTTAGATGAGTCAGCATGAGAAGAAAACAGGATGATTTTTTTGAGACTTTTTTTCTGGCAGTACTCATAATTTGTTGCTCTATTGTCTTTGACATTTCATCTTAAAGAGAAGCATAAAACTTCCATTATATTTATTCCTTATAGATAACTTGTTTATTTCTTCCTGTGTGAATTTAAGCAGATTGTGTATTTCAACAGATTGGCTCATTTTATCCAGGTTTTCAAATTTGGAGGCATAGAGTTATAATGGATATGCCTTTATTATCCTGCTAATGTCCATATGATCTATAGTGATGCTCCCTCTTTTGTGTCTGATATTAGTAATTTATGTCCTCTCTTATTTTTTTCTTAGTTAGTCTGGCTAGATGTGTATGGATTTTATTGATCTTTTCATAGAACCAGCTTTTGGTTTCATTGATTTTTAAAATTGGTTTCCTATTTTCAATTTCATTGAATTTTGCTCTAATTTTTGTTATTTATTTTTCTTCTGATGACTGGATTGGATTTGCTTTTCTTTTTATAGTTTACTAAAGTGGAAGCTTAGATACTTGATTTTAGATTATTCTTCTTTTACAATATATGCATCCAATACTACAAGTTTCCCTTGAAACCCTGCTTTTGCGTCATCTCACAACTTTTGATAAGTTATCCTTTTATTTTTATTTATTTATTTTTATTTTTATTTTTTTGAGTTGGAGTCCCACTCTGTCACCCAGACTGGAGTGCAGTGGCCGCTTCCGGCCACTGTAATCTCGACCTGCTGGGCTCCAGTGATCCTTCCACTTCAGCCTTCCAAGTAGCTGGAACTACAGGCACGCGCTACCACGCCCGGCTAATTTTTTGATTTATTGTAGAGATGAGGTCTCGCCAAGTTGCCCAGGCGGGTCTCGAACCCGCGGGCTCAGTCAATCCACTCACCTCAGCCTCCCAAAGCACGGGATTACAGGCTGAGCCACTGAACCCGGCTCTTATTTTTATTTAATTCAAAACAATTTTAACCTCTCTTGATATATTTCATTTGACTCGTGTTATTTATAAGCATATTGATTAATGTCAAGTATGTGAGGATTTTCCAGCTAACTTCCTGTTGCTGACTTCTAGTTTAATTTTTTTATGGTCTGAAAGCATACATTATATGAATTACATTTAAAAAATTTTTTAAAGTATGTTTTATAGCTCAGAATGTAGTGTCTTGGTGAATTTTTTATGAGAGCTTGAGAAGAACATATTCTGCTGTTGTTGGATTAAGTTGTTTATAGATATCCATTACATTGACTTATATTATATCCATATTGATTTTCTACCTGCTGAATTTGTCTGTTTTTGATAAAGATGTGTTAAGTTTCTAGCTATACTAGTAGGTTCATCTATTTCTCTTTTCAATTCTATTAATTTTTGCCTCATGCAGTTTGATGCTTTGTTGTTAGTTGCATACACATTATGTTTTATAGAAGAACTGACCTCTTTATCATTATGTAATCCTCATCTTTATCCCTGATAACTTTCTTTGCTGTAAGGTCTGCTCTATGTGAAGTTAATGTACCTATTCCTGCTTCTTTGGTTTGGTATTAGTATGGTATTTTTTTTATTCATTTACTTTTAATCTATATGTGTCTTTAAATTTAAAGTGGGTTTCTTGTGGACAATATTTATAGTTAGGCTTTGTATTATGATACACTCTAACAATCTTTTTTTAATTGTGTTATTTATTTATTTATTTTTAATTTTATTTTAAAGATGTGGGGTACAATTCAGGGTTAGGAATACAAATGGTCATTGTACAGGTAAAGTTTGGGCTTCACTTTTGTCCCCACTTCACCTGGTTTGAGATCAGTTACCCTTATTGTTGAAGTGTGTCCTCATTCTCCCACCAGCTGTTTGCCACTACTGCCAATCTCTTTCTTATAGTATTATGATAATTGTTCAGGGTCTGCTTATGAGTGAGAACATATGATTCTTTGTTTCTGTGATAGATCTCTGAGTATTACAGACTCTAAGTCCATCCAAGTTGCTGTGAAGTTCCTAATTCTGTCCTTTTTTATGGCTGTGTAATATTCCATCATGTATATGTACCACATTTTTATTTATCCAGTCTACTTTTGATGGGCAGCATGGTTGGTTCCATGTTTTTGCTATCGTGAATAATGCTACAATGAACATGCATGTGCAGGTATTTTTTTTCATAGAGTGATTTGAGTTCCTCCAGGTATGTTCTCAGAAGGGGAATTGCTGGGTCATATGGAAAGTCAATTTTTAGGTCTTTTAGGAATTGCCACACCGTTTTATACTAGTTTACATTCCCACCAACAGTGTAGAAATGTTCCCTATTGCTTGCATTCTCTCTAACATTTGTTGTTTTTTGAGTTATTGATGATGGCCATTCTGACTGGAGTTAGGTGGTATCTCAGTGTGGTTTTAATTAGCATTTCTTTGATGGTTAGTGAGGTTGAGCATTTTTTCACATATCTGTTGGCTACTTGTATGTCTTCTTTTGAGAAGTGTCTAATCTTATCTTTGCCCACTTTTTAATAGGGCTGTTTGTTTTTTTCTTTTTGGCACATTTGAGTTCCTTGTAGATCCTAGATGTTAGGCATTTGACAGATATACAGTTGACAAATATTTTTTTTCCCATTCTGTGAGTTGTCTCCCCACTCCCTTGATGGTTTCCTTTGCTTTGCAGAAGCTTTTTAGTTGATGAGGTCCCACTTGTCTATCTTATCTTTTATGGCATGGGCAATTGGGGTTTTGATTAGGAATTGGTTGCCAGTTCCAATTTCCATAAGTGTCTCTCCTGCATTTTCTAAGAGTCTTATAGTTTGAGATTTTACATTTATGTTTTTGATCCATTTAGTGTTGATGTTTGTATATGGTTTTAATCTTTGGCATCTTCCTAACCAGAGAAGTGAAAGGCCTTTACAACAAAAACTACAAAACATTACTCAAAGAAATCAAAGATGATACAAACAAATGGAAAAATATTCCATTCTCATGAATTGGAAGAATCAACATTGTTAAGATGTCCATCCTGCCCAAGACAATCTGCAGATTTAAGGCAATATCCATTGAATTACCAGCATCATTCTTCTCAGACTTGAAAACGACAATACAGATATTCATATGGAAACATAAACGGCCACAAATAGCCAAAACAACCTTCAGCAAAAGAAATATAGTGGGAGGTATCACACTTCCGGACTTTAAACTTTATTATAAGGTTGCAATAATCAAAACAGCCTGGTATTGATACAAGAACGGGACAGAGATTCTGGAAGCAAAACCTCAATTTCTCAGCCAACTCATATTCGACAAAGCCGGTCCAATAACAACCGCTGGGGAGAGGAGAACTTATTCAGTAAATGTTGCTGGAAAAACTGGATGATCTCTGTCTTTTATTTTGTGCCTTTAGACCATTTGTATGCAACATGATTACTGATATAGTTGAGTTAGTACCTACCATATTTGTTACTATTTTATGCCCTTGATTTTTGTTCCTATTTTTGTCTTCCATTCATTTTTTCTTGCTTTTGGTAGTTTTAGTTGAGCATTTTACATATTCCTCCCCCCCCTTTTTTTTTATCATATCAGAGATTACAACATACATTTACAACTAATTCAAGTCTGCTTTTAAATAATACTATACTGCTTCACAGATATTTTATTATAATAACAAAATAATTCTTATTCCTCCCTCCTATTATTTGTACCATTACTGTTATTCATTTCACATATACATAAGCATACACAAGTGTGTGTGTATATATGCATGCATAATTTGATATGCATACATAATTGAATACCTTGTTACTATTTTCAGCAACCTTCTATCTATTAGATCAATTAGGTATAAGAAAAAAAATTTTGATTTTACTTTCACTTATTCCTTCCCTGATGCTCTTCCTTTCTTTATGTAGATCTGAGTTTCTGACATATATCATTTTCATTTTCTCTGAAGAATTTTTAACATTTTTGCAAGGCATGTCTACTGGCAACAAATTCCTTCAATTTGTTGTTTGAAAAAGAATTTCTCCTTCACTTTTGAAGGATAATTTTACAGGGTACAGTAACTGTAGACTGGTGTGTATGTGTGTGTTTTCTTTTTTTCTCTCTCTCAAATCTTTAAATATTTCACTCTATTATCTTCTTGCTAGCAGTTTCTAGAGAGAAGTCAGATGTAATTCTTTGCTTATCTATAGATAAGGTGATATTTTTCTCTGTCTTCCTTCAGGAATTTTCTTTATCTTTGATTTTCTGTAGTTTTAAAATGACAAGCGAGTGTGTATTTTTCTGGCATTTATCCTGCTTGGTGTTTTCTGAACTTGCTGGTTCTGTGGTTTTGTGCCTGACATTCCCTTGGGAGAAATTCTTAGTCCTCATTGTTTCAAATGTGTCTTCTGTTCCATTTTGTCTTTTTTTCCTCCTCTGGTATTCCCATTATGTATATGTTATACCTTTTGTAGTTGACAGTTTGTGGATATTCTAGTTTTTTTTTTTTTATAATAGCCTTTTAATTTACCTTTGCTTTTTAGTTTGGAAGTATCTATTAATATATCTTCAAGCCTAGAATTTTTTTTCTCAGCCATGTCCAGCCTATAATAAGCCTATAAAAATCATTCTTCATTTCTGTTATAGCTTAAAAAAATCCTTAGTATTTCTTTTTGGTTCTTTCTTAGAATTTTTATTTCTCTGCCTACATTGCCCATCTGTTCTTGCATGTTGTCTATTCATCCATTAGAGTCCTCGCCATATTAATCATAGATTTAAAAAAAAATCTGGAATGTCACAGCAACTTGGATGAACTTAGTCTATAATACTGAGTGATCGTCAAGAAACAAAGAACTGAGTACCACATGTTCTCACTCATAAGCTGGCTTTGAACAATTATCACAATACTAATACTGTAAGAAAGGGATTGCCAGACTGGGCGGGGGATGGGGGTGGGGAACACACTTCATCAACAAGGGTACCTGAATAATGAACATTTGTATACCTAAACCTGAATTGTATCCCACATCTTTAAAATTAAAAATTAAAAAACAAATACTGGTCTGAAAATTCTAACATCCCTACCATATCTGAGTCTGATTTGATGCTTTCTCTTCTCTCCAAACTGTGTTTTTGCCATTTAGTTTGTCTTGTAATTATTTCTTGGTAGTTGGACATGATGTGCTGGGTAAAAGGAACTGGTATAAATAGGCCTTTAGTAATGTGATATCAAGGCATGGGAGGAGAAGTGTTCTTTTGTCACCCTATGGTTAGGTATAAGTTCTTTTTTTGTGTTTTATTGTCAGCCTGTGCCTCTGGATTGTGACCCTCACACGTGCTTTTCAGTCTGGCTTAGATGGGACAGGAGGACTAGAATAGGCTAGAGCTGGATAATCCTCTCCCAAGTCAGGTTTTGATTAAACCCCAGTAGCTTAGACTCTGGTTAGTTAGTTTCTCCTGAGGGAAGACCTGGTTAAGAAATGTAGAGGCCAGGCTGGGTGGCTCAGCCTGCATCCCAGCACTTTGGGATGCCGAGGTGAGTGGATTGCCTGAGCCCGTGGGTTCAAGACCAGCCCGGGCAACTTGGCAAGACCCCGTCTATACAATAAATCAAAAAAATTAGCTGGGCATGGTAGCGCGCTCCTGTAGTTCCGGCTACTTGGAATGCTGAGGTAGAAGGATCACTGGAGCCCAGCAGGTCAATGCTGATGTGGCCGAAAGCATGCCACTGCACTCCAGCCTAGGGAGACAGAGTGAGACTACAACTAAAAAAAAAAAAAAATCATGGACTCCAACTCAAAAAAAAAAAAGAAGTATGGGATGCTCTGGTGTATTCAGAATGGTTATTTTCCCCTCCCCTGTCCTGAAGCAAGGGGGCGTTTTTCTCCAGTGTTCACTATAGAGCTCTTGGAGAGAAAATTCACAAAAGCATGGGTGCCCCATTATTACTAGGTCCCCCTAGAGTTTTCAACTCTCAGACTTGTCCACTCTAAGCCTTCAGCGAGTCATCAATTACAGTTCAGGTTTCCCTGGCACTGCTTCCTGTGGAGATTTTTGCTTGTGGGTTTCTTTTTTTCCTTTCCTTTCCTTTCCTTTTCTTCCCTTTCCCTTTCCCTTTCCCTTTCCCTTTCTTTTCCTTTCTTCTCACTCCGTCACCCAGGCTGGCACGCTCACGTCCATCCCAGCGTCGGCCTTCTAGACTCTGGCGATCCTTCCACCTCAGCCTTTCAGGTAGCCGGAACAACAGGCGCGTGCTACCACACCCGGCTAATTTTTTGATTTATTGTAGAGACAAGGGCTTGCCAAGTTGCCTTGGCTGATCTCGAACCTGTGGACTCAGGCAATCCCCCTCACCTCAGGCTTTCAAACTGCTGGCATTATAGGCTTGAGCCCCTGCGCCCTGCCTACCTGTGGGTTTCTTCTCCAGTAAATTCTAATTCTCTGTATCTGCCTTTCTGATTCTCCATTTTTGGGGGCAGAGGTTTGCCCTGTGACCTCACTTTCCTCTTATGAATCTAAGAGTTATTAGTTCTTTAATTTTTTTAGCTTTTTACTTGTTAAAATGGAATGGCAATGCAAGGCTGGAAACTGGAAGTCTTGTTTATCTTTTTCTTCGTAATTTTGTTGAGTACCAAATGATTAATTTCTTTTTTATGGATTGTGATTTTGTTGCCATATATAAGAAATTTTTTTCTTAGCTCACTATAAAAAAGATTTCCAGTGTTTTCTATAAATTTTATATTTTCAGATTTTACTTTTAGACACATGATCTATTTTGAGATGATTTTTGTATATGGTGCAAGTATTAATAGAAGTTTGTTTTTTTTGTATTTTTTCTTTTGTCTGTGTGTAATATTGTTTTATTGTTAAGAAAAAGTTTATGCTTTCTCCACTGAACTCACTTTGTATCTTCATCAAAGGCCATTTGCATGTGGACCTACTTCTAGATTTTCTATTACATTTTATTGATATATTTTGTCTCTCATGATACAACTCTCATGATACACACTCTCCTGAATATTGTAGCATTTTAAGTCTTGAAATCAGGTAATGTACATTTAACCTTTTTCTTCTTTTTCTAAGATATTTTGGCTATTTGAGATCCTTTGTATTTTTATATGAGTTTTAGAAATAGTTTATCTATTTTTTCTTTCTTTCGTTCTTTCTTTCTTTCTTTTTTTTTTTTTTTTTGCAAAATCTTGGGATTGTGTCAAATCTATAGATCAATTTAACAGAGAGAATGTTTTAATAAATACCGAGTCTTTCTTTTGTTGAATACAATATATTTCTCTATTTAGGTCTTTCAAAATTTCTCTAAAGAATGCTTTGCAGTTTTAAATTTGTAGGTTTTATACATCTTTTGTCAGATTTGTTTCTAAGTTATCTCATGTGTTTTATGCTATTGTAATAGGCCCTGTATTTTAAATTTTAATTTCCAATAGTTCATTTCTTGAACATAGAAATACAGTTTATTTCTGCATATTGATCTTGTATGCAGCAATCTTGCTGAACTCACTTATTACTACTAGTTTTTTATGTAGATTCCACAGCTTTCTGCATAATCAGTTATGCCATCTGAAAAGAAAGCGATAATTATTTTTTTATTTCATTTATTATTTATTTTCTGTTTATGTGCCTTTTATTTATTTGCCTTCCCTAATTTTACTGACTAGAACCTCCTATACAATGCTGAATAGAAACAATAACATCAGATATCCTTGCCTTGATCCTGATCTCAGGGGAAAAGCATTCTATCTTTTGTCAGTAAATATGATATTAACTATAGGTTTTTGGTAGATGCCCTGTGTATGGGTGAGTTATTTCTTTTCTCTTCCTAGTTTTCTGAGAGTTGTGATCAGGAAACAAACGCTTTTTCTGCATCTATTTTTTTTTTCTTTTATAGTTTGCTTAAATAGTGAATTACAATGATTTTCTAATGTTAAACTAACCTTGCATTTCCCTCTTGGCTATTATTTGCTATCTTTTTTACATATCATTAGAGTTACTTTGGTAGACTTTAAGAATTTTTGCATCTGTGTTTATGAAGAATATTGGAGTGTATGTATGTGTGTTCAAATATTTTCTATTCTTGTTTTGGTGTCATGGTGATATTGTATGCATAGAATATGTAAATACAATCATTTTTAAAAATAAATTTTTTAGATTTGATACCATGTTTTCCCCAAATATTTTATAGAATTCACTAATGAACCCAAAGGCCCCCAAATTTTTTTTGTGAGAGGGTTTTTAACTATGAATTCAGTTTTTCTAAGAATATAGGGCTATTAAGTTCATCTGTTTCTTCATTAGTGAGTTTTTATAGTTTGTATTTTTCAAGACATGTCCATTTTGTTAAAGTTCTCAATCTTACTGTCAAAAAGTTTTTATGATAATATTCCTTTGATAACTATAGATTGTATGTAGTGTTGTGTGTATCTCCTACCTCATATTGGTAATTTGTGTCTTCTTTTTTTACCTGGATGATTCTGGCTATATTTTTGCAAAAAATCATGTTTGTTTTTAATCAATTTTTTCTACTGCTTTTTATAATTTCTATTTCATATCCATCTCTGATATTTATTAGCTTTTTTGCTATTTACATTGAGTTTAATTTTTCTCTTCTCTTTCTACCTCTTATGATGTAAGCTGAGGTCATTAATTTGATATCTTATTCTGTTTCTAATATAGATAGTGAGTGCTACAAGCTCACTTGCTGTAAGTTTTCAGTGATAGATATTCTGACATACTTTTTATTTCTGTTCAGTTCAAAATATTTTCTAATTTTGTTTTTGAATTCTTTTCTGTCCCTTGTATCATTTAGAAATATGTCTAAATATCTAAATTTTGAATAATCTAAATTCCAGATATTTAGACATTTTGCATGTCTTCTACTAGTGATTTATAATTTAATTTCATTGTGATCAGATAACATATTTCTTGATTAGAATGTTTTGAAGTTTGTTGAAATTTGTTTTACAGTCCAGTATATAGTTTACTTTGGTAAATGTTTCATATGCACTTTGAAAGAATATGGATTTTACTCTTGTTAAGTAGACTGTTCTATAAATGTCATCTAGGTCAAGTTAGTTGAGAGTGTTCAAGTCTTCTGTATCCTTACTTTTTTTCTATTTAGCTGATCCACCAATAATTTAGAGTTGGGTGTTGAAATATCTGACTATAATTGTGGATTTTTCTGTTTCTCCTAGAAACACCAGTTTCACTTTAGGTTTTTTAACACTTTATTATGATTGCCATGTCTTGATAAACTAACATTTTCATCATTATGAAATAATTCTCTTTATCCCTTGTGATATCCTTTCCTTTGAAATGCTACTTTAATATTAATATATTCACTGCTGCTTTCTTTTGGTGCTAGAGTGGCATATCTTTTCCTGTTTTGGTACTTTGATCTTTCTGTGTAGTTGTATTTAAAGTGGGATTCTGATAGGCAGTATATAGTTTAATTTAGTTTTGATTGAGCTTGGCAATCTCTACCTTTAATTAGAGTGTTTGGACATTTACACTTAATTTGATTATTGATGTACTTGGATTAAAATCTATATTTATATTATTTTTTATGTTTTCTATTTTAATTCAATCTTCAATTTTTCCTTTTTGTATGCCTACTTTTCATAAGTGGAACATTTTTTATCATTCCATTTTGTGTCCTTTGTTGAGTTATTAGCTGTAACTCTTTGTTGTATTATTTTAGAGGTTGTTTTGTGATTTATACTATACCTATGCAATTTGTCACAGTCTGCCTTGAAGTGATAGTCTTCCACTTCAGTATACTTTCTCTTAATATACTTCAGGTATATTATAAGAACCTCTCAAGAGTATACTTTCATTTTTCCTACTGCCACCAGCTTTTGTACTATTTTTGGTCATATATCTTGCTTATTTTATAAACTGTGGAAAACATTATTATGAGTTTTTAGTTAAATAATCAATAATTTAAAAATCTAAGTAATATGAAAAAATTTAAAAAATATTTATTTGTGTATTTACCTTTTTCAGTGCTCTTCATTTTTTTCTTTAGATTCAGAAATTTATAAGTTATAATTTTCTTTCTTTTGAAGAATTTCCTTTTACATTTTTTTGTAACCCAGGTCTGTTGGTTTTTTTGAATTATTTTAGTACCTATATGCCTGGGAAGTCTTTAGAATGTTGTTTAGAAACATATTTTCCTGGGCATAGAAGAATTCTAGGTTGACATTTTTTTTCTTTTGGTATTTTAAGGATATTCCTTCAATTGCTTTTGGCTTGCATAGTTTTCAACATGCAGTTTGCTTTTATTTTTATATTTGTTACTATGTACATAATGCCTCTCTTTTTCTCTGGTTATTTATAAGGTTTTTTTTTATCATTCTTTTAAGGCAATTTGATTATGATATACTTTGGTGTCGTTTTTTCATGTTTTTTGTGTGTGGATGTTGTTAAACTTCATAGACTTGTATATTTATTATTTTTATCAAATTTGTATAATATTCAGTTATTATTTCTATGAATATTTTAGTTTCCTTTGTGGAGTCTATTTAACTGTAAATTAGGTCACTTGATGTTGTTCCACAGGTACTCTGTTCCTTTTTTATTCAGTCTTTTCTCTCTTTCTCTCTTTAATTTACGTAATTTCTCTTGCTATTTCTTTAAGATCCCTAACCTTTCCAGTAGGAGTATATAATCTACCTTTAATCCTATGTGGTGTATTTTTTCCTCTTAGACATTGTAATTGTAATTCCATCTCTGGAAGTCTGATTTATGCGTTTTTTATTTATTATTCAAATATTTTTTAAAATTTCAATAGCTCTAGAGGGTCCAAATAGTTTGGTCTGAGTTTGAAAGTAGTCATCACCACCACTTGTGCACATTGCACCTGATAGGTGATTTTTTTTTGTCCCTCCACCCCTTTCCTTCTTTCCCCTTCTGAGTCTCCAGTGTCTATTATACTGTTCTCCATTCTCTATGTCTTTGCATATCCTTAGTTTAGCTCCCTTGTAAGTGAGATCATGAGGTGTTTGGTTTTCAGTTCCTGAATTAGTTCACTTAGGGTGATGTTCTCCATTTCTATCCAAGTTGCTGCAGAAGACATTATTTCATTCCTTTTGAAGTCTGAATAGCCTTCCATAGTATATATACACCACATTTTCATTATCCACTGATTGGTATATAGGCATTTAGGTTGATGCTACATCTTTTTGTTTTGAGGACTGACTCTTCCGCTATCAGACTATACAGAGAGAAGAGCAGCCTCTGCATTCGCCATTGGAATGTTATGTTTCATATGTTTGCTAGTTGCTTGTATGTCATCCTTTGAGAAGTATCTGTTCATATCTTTTTCCCACTTCTTAATGGGGTTGTTTGTTTGTTTGTTTTTTCCTTTCAGTTTGTTTGATTTCCTTGTGATTATGGTGATTTCCTGGATGTTAGGCCTTTGTTAGATGTATAGCTTGCAAATATTTTTTTCTCATTCCATAGGTTGTCTCGTTACTCTCTCTTTTTTATTTTTTATTTTGTGAAAAGCACAAAAACTTTTCAGTTTGATAAGGTCTTACCTCTCTATCTTAGTTTTTGTTGCACTTGCTTTTGAGGACTTGTTCATGAATTTATTGCCTACTTCAAAGTGAAGTAGAGTGTTCCCTACATTATTTTCTAAGATTCTTATAGTTTGAGGTTTGACATTTAAGTCTTTGATCCACTTTGAGTTGATTTTTTGTATGTGGTGATAGGTTGGGGGTCCAGTTTCATTCTTCTGCATATGGCTAGCCAGTTCTCTCTGCACCATTTGCTAAATTTGCTTCCTATTTCCAGTATTTGTTATCGATGGCTTTGTCGAAGATGAGTTAGTTGAAGGGCCATGATTTTATTTCTGGAATCTCTGTCTGGTTCCGTTGGTCTATGTACCTGTTCCTGTACCAATATCAAGCCCTCTTGGTTACTGCAGCCATGTAATATAGTTTAAAATATGGAACTGTGATACCTCGTACTTTGTTCCTATTGCTAAGAATTGTTTTGACTATTTGGGCTATTTTTTTGCTTCCATTCAAACTTCTATATTGTCTTTTCTAGGTCAGTGAAAAATGATTATGGCAATTTGATGAGTATTGCTTTGAATCTGTAGATTGCCTTAGGTAGGATGGACATCAAGATAATGTTGATTCTTCCAATCCATGAGCATGGGATATTTTTCCAATTTTTTATGATCCTTGATTTCTTTGAGCAGCATTTTGTAGTTATCATTGTAAAGGTCTTTCATTTCTCTAGTTAGGTGGATGCCAAGTTATTTCAATTTTTTTTGTGGTTATTCTGAATGGGGTTGTGTTTTTTATTCAGTTGTCTGCCTGCTTGTTGTTGGTGTATAGAAATGCAACTGTCTTTTGCACATTGACTTTGTAATCTGAGATTTTACCAAAGTCATTTATCATTGCAAGGAGGTTTTTGACAGACTCTCTAGAGTTCTCTAGGTACAGAATCACATCATCCACAAAGATGGATAACTTAACTTCCTCTTTTCCTATTTGGATACCTCTGATTTTCTTCTCTTGCCTGATTGCTCTGGCTAGGATTTCCATTAATATGTTGAATAGGAGGGGTGAGAATTAGCATCCTTGTCTTGTTCCAGTTCTTAGGGAGAATGCTTCCAGCTTCTGTCCATTAAGCAAAATGTTGGCTGCAGGTTTGTCGCAGATGGCTTTTATTGTTTTGAGGAATATTCTTTCTCTGCCTAGGCGTTTGAGATTTTTTTATCAGTAAGGGATGCTGGATTTTATTGAATACTTTTTCTGTGTCTACTGAGATGATCATGATTATGGCAATTTGGCACCTGTTAATGTGCTGAATTAAGTTTATGGTCTTGCGAATGTTGGACCAGCCCTGCATCCTAGGAATGAAGCCTACCTGGTCATGGTGGATAATCTTTGAAATGTGTTGTTGCATCTGATTTGCTAGAATCTTTTGAGAATTTTTTTGTCTATGTTAATCGGGGAAATTGACTTGAAATTCTTTTTTCTTGTTGGATGTTTGCCAGTTTTGGGGTATCAGAATATTATCTTCATAAAACGACCTAGCAGGAGTTTCTTTCTTCTCAATTGCCTGGAATACTTTTAATAAGATTGGTATAAGCTCTTCTTTGTATGTCTTGTAGAATCCAGCTGATAAGCCAACTGGTCCAGGGGTTTTTTAGTGGGGTAGTTTCTTATAACTGAGTTGATTTCCTGGATTGTTATTGGTCTGTTTAGAGTTTCAATTTCTTCTTGTTTCAACCTTGGGAGCTTCTGTGATGTCAGGAAATCCTTCATTTCCTCTAGATTTTCTAGCTTATTTGCATACAGATGTTCATAGTAATCTCTGATAATCTTTTGAATTGACTCAGGGTCATTTGTGACATTACCTTTATGTTTCTAATTGTTTGGACTTTTTCTGTACCCCTTTTTTTAGTCAATAAAATTTGTCTTTGTTTTTGCCTGTTTCTAGGGATCTTTACATTTCTCTTTGATTTCTTTGTTGACCCAAAAGTCTTTCAGCAGCATGTTGTTTAGTGTTCATGTCTTTGTGTGTTTTTTAGGGAGGTTGTTGTTGTCAATATTTATTTTTATTCTGCTGTGATATGAGAAGATTCTTGGTATTATTTTGAGTTTTTAAAACTTGATCACACTTGATTTATGTCCAAGATTGTAATCAATCTTGTTTGTATCAAATAAGTTCCATGGGCTGATAAGTAAAATATATAACCTCTATACATGGGTTGAGTATTCTGTAGATGTCTATTAGCTGCATTTGGTCAAGTATTCAGTTGAAATTCCAGATCTTATTTTTTTGTTTGTTTGTTTTTGCTTTGATGATCTGTCCAGGGCTGTTAGTGGTGTATTGAAGTCTCTGTCTGTGATTGTGTGAGTGTCTATGTTCTCTCTTAGTTTATGTAACAATTGTTTTATAAAACCAGATGCTCCTGTGTTGGGTGCATAAATATTTAGGATGGATATTTTTTGCTGGTGGATTGAGCTTTTGATCATTATATAGTGTTCTTCCATGTTCTTTATAATTTTTATCGGTTTGAAATCTGTTTTCTCTGACAAAGAATAGCTATCCCTGCCCTTTTCTGTTTTCTTTTTGCTTGAAAGATCATTTTCCAGCTGTTTACCTTGAGCCTGTGAGTGTCCTTTGCAGTGAGATGGGTTTTCTGGTGGCAGCAGAATGTTGGAACATGTTTCTTTATCCAGTTGGCTACTTAATGCCTTTTGAGTTACTCATTCAGTCCATTCATGTTCAAGTTAATTATTGATATGTGAGAGTTTATCCCTGCCATAAGGCTCTTAAGAGGTCTGTTGCTTTGCTTTCTGTTTATTTTATATACATATATTTATATTTAGTTTAGTGAATGATCTGTATTTTTCTTTAACTCTGTAGTTGCCTGTGCTTTTGTGATGAGTGTAACTGTTATTTTGTTTGTATGCTCAAAACTTTCTTAAACATCTTCTGGAGGGTTGGTGTGAAGGCAGCATATTCTCTTAAGGATTGGATATCTATGAAGAATTTTAATACTCTATCACTGATGAAGCTTAGCTTGGCAGTGTAGAAGATTCTTCACTGGAATTTCTTATCTTTGACAGCATTAAAGATGGAACTCCAGTTTCTTCTAACATGTGAGGTTTCTGCTTATTAATGTAGGCCTTAAGCACCATAAATTTTCTTCTGAGCATAGCTGTGGCTGTGTCCCAGAGGTTTTGATAACTTGTTCCATTGTTGTCATTTGTTTTAAGGAATTTTTAAATTTCCATCTTGATTTCATTGTTGACTCAAGGATCATTCAGAAGCAGATTGTTTAACTTCCATGTTTTTGTTTGGTTTTGCAAGTTCTTCTTGGAGTTGATTTTTAGTTTTATGCCCTGTGATCTGAGAAGGTGCTTGATATGATTTCATTTTTTTTTAAATGAAAAAGACACAGACTTCATGTGTGGCCTATCAATATGGCCTATCTTGGAAAATTTTTCATGTGCTGATGAGATAAATGTATATTCTGTAGCTTTAGGGCAGAAGGTTGTATAGGTGTGCATTAGTTCCATTTGCACTAGGGTCTGGTTTAACTCCAATCTTTTTCTGTTGACTTTCTGCCTTGATAATTTATTGCTACCAGTGGAGTGTTGAAGTCTCCCACTATTATTGTATTGCTGTCTATCTCTTTTTTTAGGTCCACTAGAATTTGTTTTATAAAGTGGGGAGCGGGGTTGTGGTGTTAGGCACAAATATATTTTAAATTGTTATGTCTTCTCATTTGATTGATCACTTTATTATAATACAATAAACATATTTATTATATTATGTCTTTTTTTACTGTTGTTAATTTAAAGTCTGTTTTTTTCTGGTGTGAAACTAGCTAGTCCTGCTTGTTTCAAGTTTTCATTTGCATGGAAAGTTTTTCCCTACTCTTTTACCTTGAGTCCATAGGAGTCTTTGTGAGTTAGGTGGATCTCTTGATGGCAGCAGATATTTGGGTTGTGTTTATTTTATTCATTCTGTCAGTCTCTATTATCACTGAAGCATTGAGCCCATTTATGTTCAGGGCTAATAATAATATGTAACTTACTATTCCATTCATCTTAGTGGTTTTTATCTGGTTGCTCTATTTTTTAATTTATTTTTTCTCTATTGTAGTGGGGTTCCATAAGACCTGTGAGCTTTATGGTTTCCAGAATTTTCTATTGGTGTATTTCAACCTTTTGTTTTAGTATTGAGAACTCCTTTGAGTATTTCTTGTAGATTCAAGCTAGTGGTGACAAATTCCCTCAGCATTTGCTTGTCTGAGAAGGACTTCATTTCTCCCCAAGTTCTCTGTCCTGACCCCTTGAGAGGAGTGTAGGGGTTGGGGGAAGGAGCCCAAACACTCTACATAGTGCAGTCTTGGCCACTCAAGTAGGGATTAAGAGGGAATCCCAGGCCACTGGAGTAAAGCTATTGTGCAAGACAGGCACAGAAGAGTGACAATTTGCTATGGCAACATGTCCCACCTGGATTCCTGCCTTAAACCTCAGGCAATCTGTCTTCCAAGTGTCAAAGTGTAGTCAGCCTTAGGGCCTCAACTGTTCTCAAGGCATCCTACCTCAGCTAGGAACTGTCTGTGACCTAGGAGGAGTATGCCCTTGAGGCCTATCCCCTGCCAGGCTGGCTAGAAAGCAGCTGCACTGCCTGCAAGGTTTGATTTCCTGGGGAATGGCAGCTCGCACTGCTCAGGCTTTCTTTTTTTCTGTACCACTCCACATGGACTTCAGCACAGCATGGCTGTGGGTATGTTAGTTTCCTGTGAGTGACTGGAGTCCTGCAAGGCTCAGAGGGCTCTACAAGTTTGCAGCAGTGCACAGAACTTCTGAAATCCCCTCAGTCACTTTCCCCACTACATATAGATGCTGCCAGTGTACTGTAGTTGTGTAGACAAGAGTTTGGCTAGTTCCAGCCCAGGTTGATGGAGTTTTCTCTTCTTTGTACTCTGTGGTTAATATCGCTTCTTTGAAGAGTTGTGGGGCATGCTGTTGGTCTTGTTTCTCTCTGAGTGTTGAGGAAATTCTATATTGGTTTACTCCATAGGAGAAACTCTAGCTGCCTCACCTCAGCTGTCTTAATTCAACCCCCCGATTTATCTATTTTTTATAAAAATATTTTTCATATAGCCTTTTAACATCTTTTCTTTAGTTCTTGAACATTTGGGATACAGTCAACTGTCTTAATATCCTTATTTACTAATTTGATTATTTATATCATTGCTAAGTCAATTTTGATCAATTGATATTTTTTCTTCATTGTGGGTGGTATTATTAACTTATTTGTATGTCTGGTAATTTTTTATTAGATGCCATACATTTGAATTTCACCTTGTTGAGTGATAAATATTTTTATATTATATAAATAGTTTTAAACTTTGTTCCTGGATACAATTAAGTTACATAGAAACACACAATTGATTATTTCAGATCTTTCTTATAAACTTTGTTTAGTGTTATTAGCAGCATTTTATCTTGGGTTCTTTTCCCCTTGTGGAGGCTTAACTCTTTTGATTGCTTTATCCAATACCCAATGACTTATAAGGTTTTCTGCTCATGATGCAACTGAGAACAGGAACTATTCTTCACCTAATGTGAATGCCAAGTTCTGTTCCTTCTAATCCTTTTGGTGGTTCTTTTCGAGGATAGATCAATACTTAGATGAAAATTCAGGAGAAACCTGCAGACGTTTAGAATTATTTTTGTGTAGCTCTTGCCCCTCCAGTATTCTGCCTTGTGAACTCTATCTTGACTCTCTTCAGCTCCCAGTTTTTTCTCAACTCAATAAGACTAAAGATCTTGGGCTCCTCTCCCCAGTGCTGTAACCTGGAAACTTCAGGAAGTAGGGTGGAACTACCACCGGGTTCAATTCATTTGTTATTGTGTCTCAGGATTAATGTCCTTTGTTGCCTGCCTTTCGATATCTTTAAAACCATTGTTCCAGATAGTTTAGAAAATTTTTTGCATGCATGAAAGTAAAATCTAGACCCAGTTGTTTTATCTTCACTTCCAGTGAAAGACAAGGTCTTTCTCTCTCTTGAATTTTATTTTTTATTTCAAGAAGTATTTGTATGTTATTATTAATATAATTAATATCATTGTTGGAAATCATATTACAAGGTAAATCTTACTCCAGTTGCTCCTTTCTGTTTTTCTATCCATAAAATTATTAATAATTTACATGAAAGTGTATAAATATAACATGTAATACCAAAAAAAGTCTGAAATTTAGAAATACAGAATCTTCA
The DNA here is from genome assembly GCF_000164805.1 of Carlito syrichta. NCBI lineage: Eukaryota > Metazoa > Chordata > Mammalia > Primates > Tarsiidae > Carlito > Carlito syrichta. The sequence continues at coordinate 97,248 of NW_007090910.1, forward strand.
GTTTAACATGCCATCACAATAGCAATGTGACTTCAGAAAAGTTACATCTTCAAAAATGCAATAATACTATTCATTGTTCAAGGTACTTACTAGTTATTAATTAAATAATGATTTTAAAGACACTGGCACATAGTATGTAATAAAAATGCTAATAATAAGTACAGCAGCAATAGTAGTTAACAGCAATAACAGTAGTTGATATCACTAGAAGGTTAAATGTTATAGGCTGATTAGGTAGTGGCCAGATAGGAGAAAATAAATTGTAAAATAGAAAAAAATGGAGATTCCTTAAAAATGTTTTTCATGAAATGGAGAACAAAAATTCAATTTAACTGCCACTCATCTGACCATATAACCACTGATAAATAATAAATGTCTCTAAGATAAAATAAGCAAGCAAAGATAATTTGTGCTGACTTTGTTTATCATTTAAAATGCATCTATTGTGGATATGTACTGAAAACATTGTATAGAAGCCTTTACTAGAAAAAATAAGTGTAGTGATGGATCTTCAGATTCCATCACAGTTAGAAACATTATAAGAAAGAAATGCTTCAATCTCATGTGATAAGCTTTTACTTTCTAATTTTGGCATCTTCATGTGTAAAGATAAGCTTATTTCATTTTGTGATGATAAAGTTTCAGAATACCTTACAAATCTCTGAATTATTTAGCAATATATTTATGGTGACCCAAGGTTATTACAGTGGTCTGTACAAAATAACATTCTAAAAGTGAAAAATAAAAGGAGAAAATATTAACTTTTAATTAATCAGTTGTTTTCATCTTAATGTATCTCATTTTTAGTCCTAGTTTAGTTCTCCTTTACTATCCAGCAATTGTTGAGGTTATTATTATTATAGCTTTTTACTGGTAGTAAAAAGGAAATTATTTTAATAACAATAGTAATAACAGCCACAAAAACAAAATAAGTAAAATAAATGGCATTTTTTGACCTCCACCTCAAGAATTGTTCTCAGGGATTTATATCATGCTATCTAATTTTAATCTCACACAAACCTTAAAAATATGTGTTATTTTTTAAACAAAGGAACAACTTCAGAGGGGCTGTCACTTGTCCTAGGTTAACCATTAAGTATTAGAATAGAACTGAAACTAGGACTTAAAAAAGTTTTAAATTTTGGTTTAAAAGTTCTTATTTTTTCACTATATAACATTGGGGGTTTTTTTGGTTGTTGTTTTTTCTTATTGAGTTGGAGTCTCACTTTGTTGCCCAGGCTGAAGTGCAGTGGTGCGCTCATGGTCACCCCAGTGTTGACCTGCTGGGCTCCAGTGATCCTTCCGCCTCAACCTTCCAAGTTGCTGGAACTACATGTGTGCGCTATCACACCCAGCTAATTTTTCATTTATTGTAGAGACAAGGTCTCGCCAAGTTGCCCAGGCTGGTCTCCAACCCGCAGGCTCAGGCAATCCACTCACCTTGGCTTCCCAAAGTGCTGAGATTACAGGCTGAGCCACTGAGCCTGGCCTACCCTGTTTTAATACTAACCTGACTTTTAAATAATTTTTAAAATGTGTATGATGTTGAAGTAATAATTTAATGTAATCTAAGGCCAAATAATGTGGTTTTTAGATGATGTGGTTTTTAGATGATGTGTGCTTCTTCCAATAGTAGTAGAGTAGTAGATGGGAATAGATTTGAGGTTTATTAGTACATTATTGTTATTACACCTCTTTTTCTGCTGAAAAAATGATGTAACGTTACATGGTTTGACTGATGCTACACAGTCCCAATATAATAAATAAAATCCAGTTTTTTTTCACTTTTTTCATTTTACTAAATGTTGTGTAGCTGAAGGCAGAATGCAATTTATCAGAGTATTAGAATTGAAATCATTTGATCTAGTATGCTTGACTTGGTTCTGGCATTTAACTAGTTATATGCCTCTTGGTAAGTTACTTAACCTCTAGGAATCTCATTTTCATCATCTATGAAATGCTGGTTTTAGTAAAAGAATACCAACTTTACAGGGTAATTATAAAGATTACATGAGGCAATGTATGTAAAGAGTTTGGTAAAGTCTAACACACCATGCAAATGCAAGGCAGTACTGTTGATAGATTGTACTACATCATGCACTGAATTAAACACAGATTATATACCATGTTATACATCTTCTCTTCAAAAAAAAAGAAAGGAGTGTGGAAATTATTCTAGGAAAGGAAGTCATATGTAAGTCATATATGTTTTCATCTTCTTTCCCAGTAAAAAAACACATCCCTCCCAAGCCTTCTATGGAGATCTCCTTTGGGGACTAGGCAACTCCCTGTAGTAAATTCATGGATGGAGACCATATGGTAGAACATGATATTGTATTATTCTCTGCTAGAGCAGACTGCTTTTCCATCTTTAGAATGTCAATTGTTGTTTTAAGTTTCCGCTACATTAAAAAAAAAGTATGTTATAGTATGCAGGATTGGAGTAACAGCCAGCCAGAACTGCATGCTAAACTGCTAAGTAGTTTTCTCAAGATAAGCAACCCTCTGAGGCAGATAGATCTGAAGATCTCACACTCTCTATGCTGTAGTGTGAGAGCTCCTGCTTAACTTGAGGAGACTGTTTAGTTGTTTCACATGCCCTAAAGTTACTTTTACAGAATGAAATTGCAGTTGGTGCTGTCTTCTCAGAACATGTTTATTGCAGTTATATTTATTTCACTGTTTAAATCTCCATCACCTTGGCAACAGTGTTCTATTACACGTATAACACCTGAATCCTACCAAAACCTACTTCAAAGTGAGTTGTCTAATGAGTCAAGCTTCATCTTTGCTGTTTTGCTAAAAGTGTAATTTTGTTGGAAGTTGGAACAAATGACTAAAATTTCCTGTGTGCTCTTGAGAAACCTTGGGAGGATTAGGCTCCATAGGTTAGTTACTGGCCCTACTGATGTTGTAGGAGAAATATTGGATTCCTTTCTTCTTACTTCTGTCATTTTCCCTCACAGGCTTCATTCTTCAGTCATGCAAAGCTAACATCTCTTTCATAGTGTGTTTCATATATAAGTACTTCCATATCTTTGTTTATGTTGATTCGTTAACTGAAATACTCCTTTCCACCCTTTATGGGTTGCCTTTATTCTGCTTATTTTTGAAAGCCCAATTCAAATGCTATTGTTTAAAACTTTCTTGGTCTCCTCTAGCAAAATTGCTCATATTCTGAGCAGTACATGGTCAGTTTTTCTATTTTAGAGTTATGTTGTTTTATACATCTGCTCCCCTATTCTGCTACTCTGTGAAGGCAGAGGCTTTCCTATTCATGTTTGTATGCACAACATCTATTTCCATGCCTGGCACTTGGTAGGTTCACAATAATATCTGTTGAATAAATGAATAAGTAGAACTTCCTAGAGAAAGACTTGGGAGTCCTCTATTTGGGTCAGGGCTTTACTACTTATTAGCTATATGGCCTTGGGAAAATCCTCAAATTCTGTGTTCACTATTTGTAAGATAGGATAATATGGTACCTCCCTTATCAGGTTACTACAAGGATTTAATCTATGTTTAGTATATATAATAGTGCCACACACGATAAATGTTTAGTCATTATTGTTTTCTAAATTACTGTCTTTCTATTTTTTCCAGTTGATATCATATTTAAATTCTGATAACAAGGCATTTGTTAGAATGAATTAGCATGACTGCTTCTCTGTCACTGGATCTATGTCATTGGTCTTATGTGTGGTGTTTTTTAGTTTCTAGTTATTTGACTGCTTTCTAGGTTCTGAGGTCTCTTTGCAGGGATATGGTTCCATTCTGAATCCTAGCTGAATAGATGGGCAATGCTGCTTCCTCTCTGATGACCCTGTATGACTGGACTTGTATTGGGATCCTTACTATATTAATTAGGGCACTTTGTGTTGATCACAACCCTCATCGAGAGTCCTAGAACTTATCCAACTTTAGACACCAAGTCTTGGCTAGACATCAAATGTCCTTCACTTTAGTCCCTAACTACCTGCCCTGTCCTGCCCTGCACAGAGCTTGACAGGTAGTAATATCTTGTTGGTGAGTATTTTTTAAATGGATTAGGAAATGAATGAAATTAGATGGAATATATGGTATTATTTTTATTTTAGAAATAATACAAAATTATGCATAATTAATCACTACACAAATAGTCTTATATAGAAAGTGAACTTCCCTCATACTTTTATCTGTCAGAGAGGACCACTATTAGCAGTTTTTGGCATATTCTTCTAACTTTTTGCATACATATTATCAAAGATATATTATTTTCATATTTATTTTTAAACAAAGTTGGAACTATTTCAGTATCAGAACCATTTAGGTAAAAGAGTAACCAAGGAAAAGGGGGTAGAATATAAGAAAATAAACTGTGGGACGTTGGGATTGTAGATTATTATTCAAGGACTCCCTAGTCCAGACTCTGCTTTTGGAAGTTATGTTTGGTTCAAAGACCAACTTAAATTAAAACCAACAGTGTATGAAAGTGCCTATCTTACCATAATCTTATCAGCATTGTCTTATTAGTAGAAATGCTAATTTGGATATTTGTGAAATATCATGCTATTGTTTTACTTTGAATACCTTTGGTTATTGGAGAGTTTAAAAATAATTTTTCAAATGTTTATTGGTCATCATTTATTTCTTCCCTAAATGTGTTTTATGCTCATTTATATCAATTTATCCTACTCATTGTGTGTTACTGGTGTTAACTATTTTTCTTTGGAAAATTGTGGTTATTTGTATACATGGGTTCCTCAAGCTTTATGGAGTGAAATCTACGATAACTTTATTTTGTTTGTTTGCTTTTACATTTAGAAAGTTTTCAAGTAGTATACTTCAATATACAGACAGTGGATCAGAAGTGTGTAGCTTATCTACTTAACTTACTCTCTTAATCAGCATCACCTAGATCAAGAAATAAAGCATTGCCAGCACACTAGAGACTCCCCCCTGGCCCTGTGCTTTTTTTCAAGTTAGTATCTGCCTCTGTGGTAACCTCTATCCTGATTTCTAACAGCATAGATTTTTATTACCTGCTTTTGTATTCCATGAATTCACATAAATGTAATAATAAAATATGTATCTTTTGTGGTCTAGCTACTTTTACTCAAAATCATATTTTTGAGGTTAATTCATATTATGTAATATAGTAGACTTTTTTTCATTCTCATTGCTATGTATCACTCCATTGTGTGACTATTTCACTGCTATGGTCTCAGTGTTTGTGTTCCTTAAAACTTCATATGTTGAAGCCTAATCTCTAGGGTGATATTTATAGGTGGAGTATTTGAGAGGTTATCTGGTCTTAAGAGTGGAACCCTCATGAATAGGATTAGCGTTCTTCTAAGAAAAGACACAAGAGAGCTTGTATCTATTTACCAGTTCTCCACCATTTGAGGATATAGCAAGAAGATCCACTGATCAGCAGATGTTGTGTGGGGAAAATGAGCTGTGTATTTGAGGCCTTATAAGTTTCAGTTTTGTCATTTGGGAGGTTCCTAATTTTTTTGTTGTTACAAATAGTGCTGCTGTGAGCATGTCTTTTGGTAAAATTTGTAAGCATATCTGTTTGGTAGATACTTGGAGGTTGCTGGGTCATGGAATATACACTTGTTCAGTTTTAAATAGACAAAGTTTTTCTAAGTAGTTGTACCAATTTATATTGCCTCTAGCAGTATATGACATTTGTTCCTCCTACCCTCAATTTTTGGTTTATTTCATCATTTTCCTTACAGTACTTCTGATGTGTGAAGAAGTTTCTCACTGTGGTTTTATTTTGCATTTTCCTAATGATTAAAGAATTTTAGCACCTTTTATGTAGTATATCTGTCATTTTGATATGCTTTTCTGTGAAGATCCTGTTCAAATCTTTGGTGATTTTTTTTTAAAAGTGGTCTGCCATTTTCTTACTGTTTTGGATAGTTCTTTATGTATTCCGAGTACAAGTTATTTGTCAAATATATGACAAATATCTTATTCCACACTGTGTTGCTTTTTTATTCTTCATATGGTGTCTTTTGATGAATATTAATTATCAGTTCTAATATAGTACAATTAATCAGCTATGTTTAATCAAAGGTTAACATTTTTGTGTTCTGTTTAACAAGCGTATTCATATTTAAGCTCATGAAAACATTTGCCCATGTTTTTCTTTAAAAGGCCTCTGGTTTTACCTTTCACATTTACAGCCACACTCTATCTGAAATTAATTTTTGTGTATGATATGATGTATGAATTAAAAGAGACACATGAGCCCTAGAACTCAGCAAATGTCACATGGGGAAAATGTGTTTTGTGTTAGTGGCCTTTCACGTTTCCATTTTGTCATTTGGGTTCTTGATTACTGCTCAGAACTTTGCTGATTTTCTTTCAGAGGCCCTCTTCTTGGGCTAAACTTGATCCAGGATCAGAAAATGTCCTCAAGGAAAAAAAAGTTGGCAATCATCAGTTCGCTTCAGAAAATTTTCTCTTTGAAATTTTAGATCAGCAAATTCTGTTTTCTAATCTCTCTGATATCTTACAAATATTATCTATGTAATTTATACAGCTTTTTTTCATGTTTTGCAATTGAAACATTGAACTGCTTTGATTTAGTATAACTCCATGGAAATAGAAGTTTATCTTATGTGATTTCTGTGGTATTAAATACATTAAAATATTATACAGTATATTTATATATATTAGCATCTGTTATAAAATAAATGTTTATAACTCATATATATGTAACTATATTATGTAAGTATTTTGTAATATATATTTCTGTCATTTATAATTTGTTTTTATAAAATACTTAAATATACATACATTTAATGTAATATTAATATCTTTCTTTTATTTTAATTTATGATGTGATCATGAAGACATAACTATTTCTAAAAGGAAACATTTTACTTCATTTATTGATTTGTTTACAATTTTTCTATTGATTTTTATGATTTCTTAACTGTATTGTATCTTTTATTATTATATATTTAATTTGAATCTTTCTGAAAAGTTTTGATGTTGTTATTATTATCTATTGTTCATATTTTAACAAATCTTCATTGAACCCTTCCTATATGTCAGTCTGTACTAAATTGTTAAATAGACATAATTCCTGCTTTATTGACTTTCTCAGATTAATGAAAGAGACAAATATCATTGAAAAATCACAAGCAGCTGGGCTCGGTGGCTCAGCCTGTAATCCCATGCCTTTAGGAGGCTGAGGTGAGTGGATTGCCTGAGCCCGCGGGTTCGAGACCCGCCTGGGTAACTTGGCGAGACCTCATCTCTACAATAAATCAAAATGAGCCAGGCGTGGTAGCGCGCACTTG